>NC_051185.1:34764589-34802013 GCF_013339695.2 Rhipicephalus sanguineus
TGGTGAGTGAGGAGTGAGTGAGTGAGTGAGTGAGTGAGTGAAGTGAGTGGTGAGTGAGTGAAAGATGGTGGGGTGGTGTGAGTGGTGTGTGGTGTGTGTGTGTGTGTGTGGGTGTGTGTGTGTGTGTGTGTGGTGTGTGTGTGTGTGTGTGTGTGTGTGTGTGTGGGTGTGTGTGTGTGTGTGTGTGTGTGTGTGTTGCGAGAGATATAAAGAAAGGCGCGTTAGTGGGAAGTCTTGACAAAACCTCCAGTACCGGAGATACATGTTTTCTGCTGTTTTCGCCTTTACTTTCACCGACTGCTGCTTTTTCCGTCCGCATCTTCTTCTTTCTTTCTTTTTCTTTTTTTCGGCAGCATACCATTGTCCAGTGGCACCGGCTTGGACCGAGCCTTTCTGTTTTTTCTCTTCTAGACCTCCCTTTCACTTCTCTCACCACATGCTCGCCGAAGACTCTCTTCATTTAAATGGCGCCCATAAAGATCGATACGACCGTATATCGCTGCATCGTAAATGTCGAAGCATTCTGCGGGCGTCGTTCGTAACCGGGACGACCCCGATGTCGGAGCCATCACCATAAGGGACACCCGCTGGTTGTTCCATTAACACGCAGGCAGTTCGCATTACCGAGAAAAGAACAAAAAAACAGTTGGAAGTGACATCAATAGCGAAATGAGTTGACATTGATGAAGGAGCTAATACCGAAAACTATGAAACCTAGAGTAAAATGCAATATTAAAGCAACACCGCTTATGGTGCTGTGTTGAATGAAACCTTTTGTATGCTTGGCATACGAAACTCACCCTTATGTAGTCGAGAGTTCGACGGAATACCGTCTGGTCAGGTAAAGACATTGCTAAAAAGGAGGTCACTGACCAATGTCAGAACAAAATACAATGACGTTTCGGGATCCGTACGGATCCCTTGTTCACAATCCCTTGTTCAAGCCGTCATTCCTTTGTGAACAAGGAAACGTCATTTTATTTTGTTCTGACTTTGGTCAGTGACATGCTTTTTAGCGGAGTCCCTTACGCATTCGCCTAAGATGACTCGACGGTGGAAGCCATCTCTTAGAGCTCAGCTCTAAGGCACCCGTTCCTGCGTAGAGCGGCGTCGCCGTCGCCGTCGGTGGCGTAACCGATAGACATGAAAAAATGAACTCAGAAAAAAATATCCAGGATTGAATGGGATTTGAACCTGGGCCTTCTGCGTGGCATTCCAGTAGTCTACCACAGAGCAACGCTTCTGCTCGAAACTCATTTGCAGAACGTCCCTATACAGGCGTCATGTCGGGCAAGGAATCGTGTTAACCTATGTAACATAGCGTGGCAGAAGAGCAAAATGACAACCACTCACCACACAATGCTAATTGCGCAACGAGTGTGTGGTTTAATGCTTCCCAGCCACTGCAAAGGGCTCAGCCATAATTCTTCATCATCATCAGCCACTGGCGGCATCAACAAAGTGCACGTATACACTTGTGTAGTGGGTACCTCGCTTATCCTCAGAAACACAAGTAATGGCGTAGTGGGTGCTGTCCTAAACTTAACATAAATCATGATTCATGGCGTAGTCGATACCTTGCGGAAAGCCAAAACATCAAACACGGTTGGCCTTGCCCCAAACACGAATATGCGCTTATATTTCGCATTAGACAGTATCGTAATCGTCGGTGAATTTTGTGTTCTTAGTCAATTGTATTAATACCCCCGCCTCCAAAAGCTATCTGCACCTAGCGTGGTTTTACACTGGCTCCGGGATAAGAGGCTTTGCAAGCTTTCTGCACCCCACGTGCCTCCGGGATCGGCCCACCTATAACCAAGTGATGATGTGACGGGATGACATCATCATGTGACGTCACATTATATGACGTCATCGCATTATGATGATTTTTTCTATCACTCGTGTTGACGCCGATCTCGCGAAATATCGTCAGATCTCGCCAAATCACGAAGGCGCCGACGGTCAATTTTCGCGTTCGATGAGGCATCTAAGGCATTTTATATATAATACAGCTTTCCAGAAGCTTTGTCAAAGGAACATATTGCGAACTTCTCTCCAGTTATTTAGTATTCTGTCTTGAGTTACTTCTCTGGTCTTGCACTGATTTATCGTTTCAGTCCTTTGTTTCTTAGATTAGGGGAAAGGGCGGAAGGGGGAGGGGGGTCATAACAGCATTTTCGTTCCACATATGAAAGGTGATGCCCGTCGTGAACGATGCCTCGAATGTAAGGCGTTCATCATTCCATCATCGCGTTATTTATGGTGGCGAGGTTAGTTGGGATGCCGAGAACGTTTCACTCTTTATGAGGTCCCCGAAACGACGGAAGTATATGAACTATATAGGCTTTTCTCCGACGCGACGATGTGGCGTTTTATTCGCTCGCAAAGAAGCGGGTTATCAATTCTAATAAGCTAACGCATACGATCACGTTCGTACTTTCATTGTAGTGACAATGTCATTTATGGTTTTCGAGTTTGTCACCGGCAACGTTATTATACCCCATGCTGCATGCTCGTAGTGACAGCTGCTGTAACAACTTTCCCGTCCACATACATTACACGCTGGGCTATTCTAGGCTTTGTTTCAATTTTAACTGGAGCCCAGAAGCTCTAGGGGCTATTGCACGTTGAAGTAATGACTTTACACTGGAGCGCGATTTCGCTTCTATTTTCTCGGCACGTTCGCACCGAGACGTCGTGTTACGGCGCTGACTCAGGCACCGACCAAGAGCGTGCGCGAACTTCATTGCAGATGCCTGAATATTTAGTAGCAATTGGTTTTTATGTTGACGTAGCACGCATATTCTGTTTTTGTGGGAAGCGTGAACACATGAACGACACTGTGTTGTCGCGTAATGCGCCTGACCCTCATACTGATTGGAATAAAAACGTTTTCCGAATATTGCAATGAATTTGCAGAAAATACTTCCCCAATACAAGTTTGACGAAAATGGGAGCTTGGATATGTTATATTTATTGGCGCACACTGTGTTCTAAGACTACGCCTCGTTGTTGCTGGTCTTTTTCGCGGTCCAACCGCTAAAAATAGCTATTTTCAACGATATGTGCAATTCGTGGGTAAAATACTTGATATGCTGCAAAAATTCTGACCTTTCCCTGATCAACGGCGCTCCGTAGCACCATCATTGTCCCTAAAAAAAGAAAAAAAAAGAAATACCAAGCGTCCGGCACCCTATTAGTTTCGAAGCATACATGTACCTAGCTTTGGAGGTTTAACTTCTCAAGCAAATATCGAAGGTGTAAAGACAGGATAAACGAAATCCTTGGATAATCTCACCGTAATTACTCAAGATGCATCAAAATTTATATGCGCGTTGCGCACATTGCAAATAGAACGTTGTCTTGATACGAACGTGCTTTAGTGAAATTTCTTTACCGCCTTTTCTGAAAGTTCAGGCTTCTTTCTCAAGCAGCAGGTTTTCTAAGTCAACCTTGCGCGTGAAGTCAAGCGAGCTTCGCAGGGAGGGATCAGAGAATGCGTACTCCAAAGTGGGCGCACCCACGCGAAGCTTACTTCCAATGCCGTCTTTATCACCACTACGTCTCCCTTCTATTCTCCAAACTAGGTCGCCACTTCGGCATAATTAATCAGCCTGGAGGTCGGGCACTTGGCTCGGACCCGGTCGCCGTTGCTCAACCTGATCAACTGCAGTGTCCTGGCAACGACAGCAAAAATAAGACGGGCCTGTCACATTTACTCGTGCACTCGTTGACGCTGAGGTGAGAGGACAGCGATGGCGAGGCGCGTGAGGTAAGGGTCACTCGCTTGCGAAACACGAGTGCCAACCAAGGGCTACCGAGCTTGGCACCGTGGTGACACACAGCTCTGGGCGGCGGTACTGGGTTCATTAAGCGAAGCCTTTTCTTACTCAGATTTCGGCGGCGGCGTTTTACGCGAAAAACCCGGCGCCTGCGAGCGTACAGAAATGCGGCCTTCGAAGGTGCCCCGGTCAAATGCGCATTTGTACGCTCCGTTTTTTAATCACGGATGCTCTCTCCATCTTGGACTTGTCGCCGATCAGCTGTTTATGATATGTATCAGAAATTTTATCGAGGCCACTTGTACCTTCGTTTTCCCGCATTTCATTGTTGCCTGGATGTGAACGCATGACTGTCGTTGTTGCGCGCAGAAACTGAGGTGTTGCGCTGCTAAGCACGTGGATGTATGTGTGATTTCCGGCATGGAGGAAGAAAGCAGTTAGGAGGGAGCATTCCGCAATGAGATAGATAGATAGATAGATAGATAGATAGATAGATAGATAGATAGATAGATAGATAGATAGATAGATAGATAGATAGATAGATAGATAGATAGATAGATAGATAGATAGATAGATAGATAGATAGATAGATAGATAGATAGATAGATAGATAGATAGATAGATAGATAGATAGATAGATAGATAGATAGATAGATAGATAGATAGATAGATAGATATAAAAGTAGTACGCTAGGCTAGCACACCCACTTGCGCCCATATTCACGATAGGGCAAGAGCTCCTGAATGTTTATATTTACACTTTAGGTCAGCAGGGCTCGGCACGTACGGTCGATGACGCCACATACTGTTCTGAAAAAGAACTGCACTGTTCTGAGAACGTAATCGGATAGAACGTGTATGGGATAGATCGCATTAAGGATATTCTTGCGTTGATATGCTGGTGCATGTACGCAAAAAACAAAGGAAAGCCTTTGTTGTAGATTTGCACAATGCGAGCGTAGCTTAGAAAGTGGCTCGGTTAACTCTTTTCTTTGTTATGATACCGTAACATTGTACAGAGGCAGAGATGAAAACATGAGGGAAATCATCGTTGTCTATTACGTAGAAAAAGAAGCCCAATCCTGTGTACACAGAAGCCAAGATCGCCGTTTTCAGATAAAGAAATGTCGCTTTTTTGGATGTATGATAGTCTCGAAGCTATAGTATTGCGTTCTTGATTACTTATTTTTATTCATATATCTTATTTATTTTTCCCTGACGTTCTTCGTCCTCAATGGTGGTCACCAATGCTGTGTATCGCTCGTGTATGCGAAAAAAAAAAGGTCTGTAAAGGACGATGACGAATTCTTTTTTTGAAATTTTCCATAGCTCTTTTTTCCGACATAGTTCTTATTTCTCTCGTGAATACTTTGCCACTCCAGGCTACGGTCATTGGGGATAATATTATTTATTCATTTATTTATCATAACCTTTGCTGAAATTCACTTTCTTATACAAGTCTTAGCGCATTTCTTGAAATCTGCCGCTGTTTGCTCTATATGGCCGCTCACTTCAGCGAACAATTTTTTGGGGCTTGCAGTCCAGCAAGGACAAACATGGAAGGTACACAATTCAAAATTGAAAACCGGCGCAGCGTGGCTGCCCGTGGAACCGTGATACGCAAAGACTGCATTTCGCGTTCCACTCGTTTTTGAGTTTTGTGGTTGAATTGTACACGCTTGAAAAGAGATGGATGTCGGTTTGCGAAGGCCGCTTGAAACGCCGAAGAAAGAAACGCAACATTGAGTGTGTTGACGGAAAGACTGCTTCTTGCCTCGTGTATGTCTATATTTTTCTCTCTTCATTGCGCTGGGACAGTGGGACAACGCAGTCACGCACAGTCAATTTTAAAACGTCTCTTAGTGCTCATTCTCAACCTTGCCTTATCCTACATCCTCACGTTTTCCGGCGATTTTGTTTTAAATGCGAAGCAGTTTTTAGCGAAACATAGCACTTAGAGCGTATCTATCTATCTATCTATCTATCTATCTATCTATCTATCTATCTATCTATCTATCTATCTATCTATCTATCTATCTATCTATCTATCTATCTATCTATCTATCTATCTATCTATCTATCTATCTATCTATCTATCTATCTATCTATCTATCTATCTATCTATCTATCTATCTATCTATCTATCTATCTATCTATCTATCTATCTATCTATTTATCTATCTATCTATCTATCTATCTGCAAGAAAAGGAGCAATTAACAAACAAAACAATCTGTTTAGTGACGTTGCGATCCGTTTACCGACCTTGATCAAAGTTATGCAAAGATAGTCATGTGATAGAGTTTAGATATCAACCGATCAAGTCGAGCCACTATTCTAAGAAATTGAATTTGATCATAATGCATGATGTTATATTATATTTACACTTGTAATGTTATAATAATGTTATAAGCATTTTTCCTGCAAATGTTGAAATAAACTTTATTCCTTCTCTCTGCTTTCCTATATGAACATAAAATTTATTGCGCCTTAAGAAGACTATCAACTTAAGAATGGTGAGTGGGCTCTTTCACTGACATGTTTTTCGCAAGGTGTTCGTTTGTGCACGAATATATTAAGCGATCCATAGGGGCGCCATATAACTCGTTTAGCGACTCCCTTTCGCTTCGCTTGACTTCGGATTCGATTTGGCTTCCACCGTCTTTCTACGACTATGCCAGAGAGACACGCGTGCGTACAGATTTTTCAGCGTGAATGCAAAGAGACAGGTATAATGCAGATGAACTCTTAAACGTATACCACAGCCGCAGCGGGTAGGGCGCTGGGAGAAAACAGATCGATAATATATTCCGCACTCTGCCAATGTTGAAATGTTTGAGCTGTGGCAAAAAGCAAACAGCTTTTGCCTTCTTCGTCCTTCGGTAAAGTGTACAGCTTCGTAAACTGATCTCCTCAGTAATAAAACAAGCAAGCGATAAAGCTGGAAACGGAGTTCGATGTAGAGGCGTACGGTAGCTGATGATAATAATG
Source organism: Rhipicephalus sanguineus (assembly GCF_013339695.2). Classification (NCBI taxonomy): domain Eukaryota; kingdom Metazoa; phylum Arthropoda; class Arachnida; order Ixodida; family Ixodidae; genus Rhipicephalus; species Rhipicephalus sanguineus. Next base: position 34,771,362 of record NC_051185.1, read on the forward strand.
TTTGCGATAAATCGAATTAGAATGCCGAGACAAATGGATCGCAGCGTTGGAAATTCAAGATAACTCAGTTTCCAAGTCTATCTCATTTACGTGCTGTTTTTAATTTGTTTTCTGGTTGTTGTGCTCTTTTTGAGACATTTACTGCCGTGCTTCGGGTTGCAGAACCGAACACCCGTCTTTAAATTAAAATAAAATGGCTTGCCGGAAGCTGATATCGCGTTTCGGTACTCCCACCATAAATCATCCGTAGAGAGCACCGGGTCTAAAAAATGAATAAAGCAAAGCGAAACACTGACTTCTTTGCCTTGGCGGCAAAGGAAAGACAACGTAATAGGAGCGCTTCGTGAATATTTCCTTTATTATACAAGAATATTCAGTAGGTAGATTTTAGCATTATTACTTGGAATAGCTATTTTCAGAGACACTTCCTCTGTAACGTCTAGTCTGAGCCATACGCAATGCATTTAGACATAAAACTAGTTAATATTTCTCAGAGACAATTGCAGCCCAAGGAGTAACCACCAGCGTTCATTTTCATTGTGTGCTTATCGGTCTTTAGTTTTGCCTCGTTTCAACGCGCTTCCTTTTACACGGTAACGTACATGAGCCCTCATGTATTTTAATCGCATGGAACGGAACGTGGTTTCTTGACAACATCTTCAGTTTAGCGCTAAAAAAGACGAACACATGAGAGACGACAGGGCGATCGCTTGATATCGGATGCATTTGCCTTTTTTTAGCGTTAAAATGAAGATGTCGTCAAGTATTCAACATTCAACAACTCGTCCAGCAACAAGTTCTTATCAAACGTCGTTTGCCTGTTCAATAATTTGCTTTCATTGTAACATCGTCGAAGTACTGCAGAAACAGTTTTCCAGGATTGTTTTCATAAGAAAAAACGAATAAACTCTTGCTGCGGGTGTTTACCCTTACCCATGAAGAGGAGAGTGCCTGTCTACTAATCCTGTTTTGAAAACTATACTAGTTACGCTCAGAATATAAATCATGGCAGTATAGCATCGTAAGGACCGAGGGAAACTAAGAAATTTGGTATTTCTTTCTGCGACAGAAATATGACTCGAAACGTTAAAACTCTCGTTAATGCTTTCAGCATAATTGATTTCTTCAGCAGCAGGCAACCTATGCTTCTTTCTGGTTACATGTTTTTCAAAGCGTTGAACTGATTCTAGCGTTGAAAGTTAAAAAGAAACATAACACATTAAAAACAATGTCAGCCATCAAAGTCCACGGCATCAAATCCCTGTCGCGCACGAAACAACTGATGGAACCACGAGAAACTTATCAAACTAATCTAATTTGCTCTCGACACGGAAACATTCTTGCTGACCAAGAAAGGCGGCGCAGAATCAATATAAAAAAAAGGCGTGGAGAGCTTGAAGTTGTCTAACATTCCCCAGTTAAATTTTCCCTATCATGCATGTTACCATCAAATACTCAAGTTTCTTTGCAGTCGTGTGACAAAAAAAAAAGAAAGAACTTGGCGAAACGTATCGGAAGGCAAAAAAAAAAAAAGAACAAAAGTAATCGATTCTCCTGAGTTTACGTAACCAGTTTTTTAACGAGACTCAACGTTCTTTACGTTGAGTATTGAGACTCAATTAAACAAGGTGCTGCTCGAGGCTCAGCTTAAAAAGACTCATCTTTCTAGCTTGTCTCTGCTGCAATTTTCCCTCTGCTCCTCCTCCTGCTCAACTTTGTTCTTCATCTACTTCTAATGCATCTTGTTGTTTTTGTTGATCTTCCTCCTCTTCTCATTCTTCTTATTGTAATCCTTCTTTTTGTTCTTCTCCTGCTTCTTCATCTTCTTCTTCCTGTTCTTCTGCTTCTTGCAGTTCTTGTTGTTCTTGTCCTGCTTCGTGTTCCTCACCCTGTTAATATTATTCTTCTTTTTGTTCTCCTTCTTGTTAATGTTGTTGTTCTTCCTGTTGTTCCTGTTCTTCATGTTCTTCTTCTGCTTTTCCTGCTTCTTCAGAAAAGCACTCATGATGGCGCTATAATTATTTTCACGAAAAAAAAAGCAAGCGTCACTGTGAACCGATTCGCTTTATTTTTTTTTTATTCTGGTTTTTCTCGGCCGACTATGGCTCTTGACGTCTCCTTCCTGTCGCAGTTATCAAAAATGATTTTCGCTTCTTGTCGCACGCTTCCGCGACTGCAGACTTTTGACAAAAGCGGCCTCCAGAAATCATTTAGCTAACTGCCCATTCACCGACCTTTCATCTGTCGATACAATGCCGCGCGATTTGAAATCGGTGCGTTGTGGGCTTTCGAGAATTCTCCGAACGGTAACATAGCGCTTAATTTGTTTGATAGCTCCGACAGTGCTGAATTACGTGGTTTATGTTTCTTTTATGTTTGTTTCCTTGTTTTTGTGTATGGAGATTCACTGAAATTGCAATGCCTGTGAGTACGCGGGTCGCCTCACTGCAGCCGGTTCCGTAACCTTGGCCTAACCATCGGAGATCTCTTTCACGTACAGCGCATCGTTTTGCTCAACCTGCCTACGCCGTTTGCAAGCTGTTGAGATGTCAGCGCTAAACCTGGCTTAAGTGGGGCGCTATATGCGAAATCCACTGTTTTAAGCCCATGTGCGCCATCGTAGAAGCAAGAAACAAAAATAAAATGATTGAGCGGAAGTAGCCCATGTATAAAAAGGTTAACAGCTAAAAAAAAACGAAAAACACTATCTGAAATGCACTATTAGCCTTGCTGAGGTGAATGCGACACTAGCGAAGTCGTTGGGCCGACAGAACTGCCCTTTCGGCCATTCTAAATCCTAGCCTCGTACTGCTCGGTTGTGTGCAGGGCCGTTTCACTCTTTTTCGCGGCAGACATTACATAGAACTGTTTTGGCCTTGTTTCTCAGTCTTTCTTTTTTTATGCCTGTGATCATTTTGTCTGGACTGGTAGAGTTGTTGTTTTATTCGTTTCTTGTTTTACTTGCTTCATAACTTAAAAGTTAAAAAACAGCGCGAGCACAGGACGAAGGAAAGTGACACGACGACGGGCGCTGACGCGAACTGAAAGTTTTATTGAAGAAACCAAGAATATATAGGTACGCGACAGCATGAAAAAAGATAAGGTTAGAATATGTAGTCACGTGCGTGACGTCAAATAGCGGATTTCTTTTTCGAATTTCTAGTTACGCACCTGACTAAAAATTCTAACTTAATCTTTTTTCATGCTTTCGTGCATCTATGTCTTCTTGATTTCTTCAATAAAACTTTCAGTTCGCAGTCAGCCCCGTCCTCGTGTCACCTTCCTTCGCCTTGTGTCGCGCCGTTTTTTCAACTTCTAAGCTACATAAGAACTATCTCACCTTTTGCCGCTTCTCCAACGTCCTTGATAATTTTTCCGTTGGCGCCATTCTCCGTGGCAACGCTTGTACCGGCCGCCTGGGGTCATAAGGAAGCTTGCCTTCGTATCCATTCCACGATGAACTCCGCCATACAAAACGCAGTAGGGGAAAGAGTCTTGGGCTATATGCACACGCGACTGTAATGCTAGAACAGATCCTAAGATAATGTCTCAACCAATCGTGATGCGTGACATTACATTAGCGACAGAAGTGAGCCACTGGCAGGGAACCCTTTCGAAAGAGCAGTTTTGGCAATCAGGACCCTGATTATTCTCCGATCTCTTATCTCGAAACTTTTGGCACTGCCTGCGTACACGAATATTTCCTATTAAGCGGCTTCTTTGACAAAGAACTGCTGAAGCACTCTCATGACATTCCATTAGACTTTCGTCACAAGCGTTTCCTCTCTTCGTACAACCTCTGTCGAAGCACCACTTTCAAGAGCAACGAACAACATAGAATGGCGGAGCACGTAGGCACAGCAGCACGCTTATTCTTGTTGCCCAAAGGAAACTCAAAGGTAATTTGCAATCTTCGTTCTTACGAAGAAATTAAGAAGATACTTAAGCACCCCTTAACCTCCCCCTCCCGCTTTTCCTGCACAAGAAGCATTAGCAGACAATAAGGAGTCGCATAATGCCCTGTCCTATACCGTCTTTCTGTAACAGTCTCCAAACACGAACCAGCATGGTTGAGGCATTCACTTGCAATGCAAGCACAATGAATGGGGCCAGCACTTGCCCTCATTTCCGGTTTTTTCTTGCTTTTTCCGGAACCAGTGCACCGGAAGTTGCTTCCAGTAGGGACAACCATCTATTGTTTCGTTAGCTCCCTCTTCCCTCAGTTCCAGTCTCCATCTCGCTTTCGTTTCTTTCCTTCCTTTCATTGTTTAATCTAATCCACCTCTCCTCGTCTGCCAGAGCTGGTGCTGCTGAATTTGTCTTGTATCCGGACGCATATTCCCTAGCCCGTTCGTCACAATAGACCAGTTTTGTAAGAAAAGGAGTCTGCCAATACAGACGAGAATTAGTAAAAGAACGCTAGTAAAGAAATCACGACGTAGCGTGCGTTGTTCATTGAATCACGATCGGTAGTGCAGGTTGGTGCGTCTCAAAAAGTGGCAGCCGTCCGCCTTGGTGGCGCAGTGATTTCGGTGCTCAGCTGCCGACCCGAAGGTCGTGTGTCCGATTCCAGCCGCAGCAGTCGCATTTCGGCGGAGGCGGAATGCCAAAGGCCCGTGTACTCTGCGATGTCAGTGCACGTTAAAGAACACCAGATGGTCGAAATTTCCGGAGCCTTCCAATACGGCGTGTCTGACCATTACATCGAGATTTTCGGCACGTAAAACCCCAGATATTATTATTATTATTAAGACTGGTCTTTACGTTTTTTTTTAATGCCAATCGCTCTATCACACGCGAAATACTTTGAGAATGCTTCAAAAAGAAAGGACTGCAAAAACAAACGCACACAATAGAAATAGACGATGACACTTACCCAAGAGTCATCGTCTCTTTCTATTGTGTGCTGTGTGGATATTTTTGTTCTCCAGACATTGCTGTCTAAAACAATGCACCACCTAACCCCTATATGTCTCCTACAGTGAATGCTTGCCACTTTGGTCAGCTTAGCGCATAGAACGCGCGCCCGCCCGATAGCCCCACTCGTGTCAGTTCATAACTGTGCACGCTTACATCAAGTGCGCAGCGCGTGGCGTGTTTGCTCCGCGCCCTGCCAACGAAATCGAGCGATGTGTCTGTGGGAATGAGCTTACGCCTTTTCAGCTTCCGCATCGGGGTTCACACACCGTCGCGTCGAAGCCGACGCGCCACCTTAAGATCCACGTGCATAGCAGACATTCTTTTTTTTTTTTAGATTCGAGTCCACCCTTCTTTCTTTCTTTCTTTCTTTCTTTCTTTCTTTCTTTCTTTCTTTCTTTCTTTCTTTCTTTCTTTCTTTCTTTCTTTCTTTCTTTCTTTCTTTCTTTCTTTCCTTCTTTCTTTCTTTCTTTCTTTCTCTCTTTCTTTCTTTCTTTCTTTCTTTCTTTTTAAACACTTTATCTTCCCGTCTTTCAGATTTTGTTCTTGCTACACTTGCCATTTGCTTTGATTTCAGAAATTCTTTTTTATGTAGCTGCGTGGCGCTGCTGTTGTTGTTAAAGCGTTGTCCTCTAGTGTGCCCGAATCATTTTTTCAGGTAATTATCGAGTCACCTCATTGTAGAAGTTAATTAAGGCGAAATCCTTAGATGCCTTTTCAAACAAGAAAAGTGACCGTCTGAGGCGGCAACATGAACGATGCGAAGATGAAGTGTTAAGCGATAACAGCTTCATGACGTCATCATGTGGCGTCATCATGCCGTAACCACGCGCTCTCCTTTTAAACGCTCCTTGCCTCGCACGACTGCCAGATTAGGCTGAGCGTTTCACAGGACACTCTCCTTTTCACAGAGTGCGTTTTTTCACCAATTACGAAGAGTTATTGAGAACCGCTTTCAGCACTTGAGCATCGTTACACGCTAGCTGCAGTTCCTGCCATGGCAAGCGATGAGGCGGCAAACTGGGAGGAAATATTTTCAAACTGGCAGGGTGTTTAGCTGTCGCAATTCTTTCTGCTTCCCCTTCATTACTACCTCATTTATTTTCTTAGTCTGTTCCTTCTTACCACAGTCCAAGATCTCGATGTAGGTGCGCCCAAGAAATATGTGCGCGCCTTCTCGGATAATACGTTACGCGTCGTAGTGTGCGGGTCACTGAACTCGATTTCACTTGAGAAGGGTTTCCAGCCGTAAAGCGAGGCAGTAAATTGCACGTTTCATTGAACGCCAATACGCCTGACTTGCAATGTGACGGTGTTTTCTTTTCTGGGCGGTATATGTTACCGCGTTCGAGTCGCATTCAGGAACCGGAGTAATGACCTTGAGGCCGAAGGGATAATTTGTGTTTATTCGTGAATTGTTGTGAAATGTGATTTTCCTTCTCTCTCTCTTTTACTCCCTTATTCCCCTCCCCATGTGTAGGGTAGCAAACCGGGCGTAATCTAGTTAACCTCCCTACCTTTCCTTCATTCCTTCTCTCTCTCTATTCGTGAATTGTGTGAAATATAACATGCTTCGCCTCAAAAAGATTCTATGGACCGTTCTTTCTCAACACCAAAAAGAGATCGAATTATGTAATATGTACGTGGCATCGCTTGTATTGATGCATGAGCTACTTGAATACGGACAGACAAACAAGCACTCGCCTTGGCTCTTCTGACAGAGGGTCTTAGTAATAAGACTACTCCTTATATGACAGGGCTAACCTACCCTAACCATGATTACGGCTTGCTTTGGGTTTAGTCAAAGCGTCATTGTTAGGATTACAGTATACTGCTGAGGTAAACTGGACAGACGATCAATCGATCAACTGTAGAGCTAAGGATTAGCCGTCGCCTTAATTGTACGCCAACATCTCCTTCTATATCATACCAATAAAAATGAACACGACCTAGTTAATTGTGAGCTCAATTTGTCTGGTCAAAGCTGTATCGCTAAACCTTAACCTTACTTGACCTGATGTTTTAATCTAACATAGCGACGGCACAAACGCAAGAAAAATATCTAAATATTTAATTGCGCCGAGTATGCAGCGTGGTCTGCACAAACGTTGTCTTGCAATTTTCTGGTAGATCCGCGACGTCAACGATAATCGCCCCGCCACGGTGGTCTAGTGGTTATGGCGCTCGACTGCTGACCTGAAGGTCGCGGGATCGAATCCCGGCCGCGGCGGCTGCATTTTCGATGGAGGCGAAAGTGTTTGAGGCCCGTGTACTTAGATTTAGGCGCACGTTAAAGAACCCCAGGAGGTCGAAATTTCCGGAGCCCTCCACTACGGCGTCTCTCATAATCATATCGTGGTTTTGGGACGCTAAACTCCAGATATTATTATTAGTCAGCGATAATCCTTCAGCGCGCGCATTCAGATACGCGCTTTCAAATCCATATTCTGGAATAATCGTTCGTACATTCACGCTTCTGTGTAAGTAACGGCAACATAATTCATAAAACAGAGCATCAACTTCGGCTTCCTTGAATACTACGTACACTAACCCAAAATACCACCCTTGGTTCTATAGTGAATGCAATGTGAGGATGAAAAAAAAAATCACTGGGTCACTTACGCATTCTCGTAAGGCGACTCGAAGGCGAACGCCGTCTTCTTTTTCTTCTGAGACGATGTATTGATCCTCCCCCGCCTCCCTCCGAAAGCTTTCTGCGCCCCACTTGGTTTTGCATTGCCTCCGTGATCGGCCTATCTTTGGCCAAGCGAAGATGTAATGTGATGACGCCATCATGTGGCGTCACATGTACCCCCTGATGACGTGCCGAATTTCGGTCTGAGACGTCATGATGGCATATGATGACGACATCACGTGATGGTTTTAAGATCACTCGTGTTGACGCCGACGGCGGTGGACGCCGAGGCCGACGGTCAATTTTCGAGTTTTACGAGGTATCTTAGGCTTTCCTCTTAATAAAGCATATCAATATTTGCGAGACGCTTTTCATTGCGCTATCAGTAGAGTTCCACTCAATCAAAAGTTAACGTGCGTATTTGTTATCATTGATTTTTTTTAACTGTTTGAGGATACAGAAACACCCTAGCTCATTTCGGTGGTCGATGGGCATAATTTGCTTTCTCATAAAGGCGTGGTCGCACGCGCCACCATCCCGAAAAATCTCGGCCCGCGAAAGTGGGTGTGGCGCAGCGTTGACTCGATCGGTTGCCGCTCGCCGCCATCGTGTCGTGAATAATGCCTTCGTGCCTTTTCCCTCGGTGCGGTTCCTTCATCTGCGAGAAACCACCCTTGGCCGTGCGAGGACAGTAAATTGCCGGGTACGTAGTCATTATTTTACGCTCCCTTCCTCCATCCTTAGGAAACGCATAGGCCACGCGAATCGCTGCCAAAATGCTTCGCGGCATTAAAACTGTAACGTAGGTTCGCGCAACTTTTGCTGCGTCTATCGCGGAAGCGGACGTTGTCGCGTATTCAAAAGTATTTTCCAGAAAACAAATCTGCGCAGGATTTCATTCCGCGCAGATAGCGAAATTCTGCGAAATCTACGCAGGATTAGCACATCGTGCTGCTGTCGAAATGTCGTGAACATTGCCTCAATGTCTTCATCGGTTATGGAGTAGCTGTCATCTGGTTGCCCACGTCTCCCCACCGCTCTAATACTAAAGGAATCGATTTTTGGATTAGTTGGTTGTCCATAAGTGGCTGAGATAAATTAGCGCAAATAAAACGACAAGGAACACACCTCTTTCCTTGTGTTCCTTTTCGTTTTATTTGCGATAATTTATCTCAACCAGTTATGCTCTAATCCTGTTATCATCGCCATGCTTGTGCTGTCGACGTCATTGTGGCGCTTCTATCAAAGTTATCGTTGTCACCGTTATCGTGTCGTCGGCTTCATTCCTGTAAAACATTGCTAATGCAATCTTTATGTTTATCTTCACGGTTATCATATCTTTCTTATGGCGTCGTCATTATAACTAGAATGGCTCGCACTGACGTCACTGAAACAGCCACGTTGGAGCACCAGTATGGTGGGACGCGAACTTTGTGACGTCACGTTAGTGTTATCAATACATCCCTTGCTGCTTTCGCTATTCGTGCACAGAGGGCCAGTAACGTTCCAGTGGCACCGTTATCACACTGAAGCAAGTAAATCGCAACGTTATTATACTGCCTTGAAGTCATCTAAGCCGCCATGTTCGAGCCATGTTGTGCGTCCATGACATCACGTGCAAGCTATCAATATTTCGGCAATGTTATCAACGGAGCGGCCCCGCATCGTACGTCTACCGTTGTTTGAAAAGATAAAACAAGGCCACGAATCACGAAGTCCCTTGATAAGTACTAGCACAAATGGCGAATAGTTTGAGTCACTTACCCTGACCGGGCGATCCTGTGATTCGATCCCATGAACTGCGGGTCAGCAATCGAGAACCATATCCAATAGACCACCGTGGCGGGTGCCCTCCACTACGGCGTCCCTCATAATCATTTCGTGGTTTTGCGGCGTAAAACCCCAACGATTATTATTTAATGTGTATGTGTACTCCATTCGAAATGTGGTCTTTCGTTTATTCCGTTCGCTCCTCCACAGCGTTGCGCCGTGCTTCCTTATTTGTTGCAGGAGCAAGTGTTTTTCCCATAACTTCAAAATACTAGTTCTGTTTCTGTTGGTTCAGTCACGCCACCTACGCCAGGTTACCTTCTAGTCGACACTAGTTTTGCTTATTTTTACAGTTGGCGTTAAAAACTTGGAGATCGCTATAAGTCTGAGTAAACTGCGTAATCTCAGCTATCGTGACTGTATTCGGTCGAACTGCACAGTACATGCTAGAGCATTTTGGCCCATGCCGAAAATTTAAATTCAAGGCTCCTTGCCGAAGCTGCGGTAATATCCATCTTTATCTTGTGCCTTGTGGTCCCTACATTTTTGATGCTAACTGTACGCCCTAGCAATTTTTAATAATATCGCGCGAGCATTGACCCCCGGATATAGTAGCGCTTAACACAGGCGGGAAGTAACGAGATTTCCTAAATGATGCGCAAGCCAAGAGAACACATTCGGGCGCTGGCGCTGTCTACTACGGTGTCTGTTTAGAGATGGACACGCGCTGCCAGCCTTATCTGTGCGATCAAGCGTTCAGAAAACCGGTTTCAAGCTGATCTTGTCGCTTATCGACGAAATTAGAAACTACCGTATCCCGGGGTCGACGCTCGAGCGATATTGTTATAATATCGGCACGGGTGTACATCTCAGGCAAACATAATACAGTAAAACCTCGTTGATACGAATCTCGCGGGGTTACAAAAAATGTTCGTATCATCCGAAATTCGTATCACCAGAAAACATGGAAAATTAATATGTGACCAGAGAAAGTTGGCATACGTTATGATTCAGTGTTTCTCAGGGCCGCAGCGACGTCATGAATAGCTCTGAATGATTGCCAGTAAAGTGTTTAGACGTCAATGATCATACTTGTACTCGTAAATAGGCGGTGCATGCGCGCGTGTATAATTAATGAACCAGATGTGTTGGGCTCCGTGACCGCTAGTAGCCCCTTCCTAATCTTACTACGCTTTTCTGCATCACACCAAAGTACTGCAGCTAAAGTGACTTAAAAGTGGTTTGCCCACGATAGATAGAGGCCAAGCTCCTTCTCCCAGACCGTCCGCTTCGTCTCTTGGTGTCTTCGTCCACCTTTAATGGGAATTGATGACTGACCCGCAGCCCAAGTTTCAGTCTTGTTCCATAGAACGTCTGACTGCGGGGAGATGGCTTGCATCGACGTGGCAGGCACGTGTTAACACAGTACAAAGACGCTGCTGCCTCGAGCACAGGAGCACGTGTCAACGCATCGGAAAAAAAAAAGCGCAACGTCAACGTCATCTCTAATCTAAACGCGAAGGCGCCTAAAGGCCTCCAAGATTCGCGCACTATCTCGGAGGCAACGACGCACCGTTGATGGGCGGGCAGCGCCCATGCCCGCGCGTGACTTCCGCGTCTTCCGCGGCAGCGCGGGCAGCACATGTTGGTACCTGTGCGCTAGCGTACGTTCGTATCAAAGGTCACGGGGTGCAAATCGGTTCGCAGCAACCGTACTCCAATACATTGCAGGCTAATAGGCCTTGGCCGGGACCACAGAAAAATTCGTATCAGCCCGAAATTCCTACGACCCGTGATCTTATCACCAAGGTTTTACTGTAATATCCTTCTATGCGTACTCTTGTTCCATACGTGTTTTTCTCCATATGGTTGTACATAACAAATACACTTTTCCAACATATCCTATTTGTCTTTACAAATTCCAGACTGGCAACTGTCACTTCATTTCGATGTTTCAGTCATACATTTCTATCGCCAACCTGTAGCACCGTTATGCTAACGCTTTGATGAAGACTCACAACGCGAACAATTTTCTGCGACGCACGAAAAAAAAAAAATAATCGTGCTACAAATGGGGCCACTGGAAGCCTCAAAGCGGCCGCTATACGCCTCGACTGGCCGCGTAAATACTTCACGTAATTAAATCGCTCTCAGGGCTCCGTGCCTCTTTTTAATTCAATTATCACGATACATTGCTCTCCGCGCGATGTTCTCGAGCGCGCCGAAGCGCGCCACTCCATCTATGAGATGAAAGGCACCGCAGGGCCTCACAGTTATTTTCGAGCATGAATTTGTTGGGCGTATGCACTCGTTCAGAATTTCCGAAAGAGCTAATCTGTTCTTCATATTTCTCCATTATGTTTCGAGTTCGGTGCATCGGTATTCGATTTAGCTGGTGATGGATGCGTTTCCAAGTATGCGCTTCAACAACGAAAACAGGAAGCTTACTAGGGAAGAATATTTATTATGACACCATGATGCGGAAGGCTAACAGAATGCTAAGCGGATTATTATACACCGGGCTAAATAAGGAGCGATGTCGTTCTTGTACTGTTAATGTAATTTCGGGGGCTTTGCGTGCCAAAACCACCACATGATTAAGAGGCACGCCGTCGTGGAGGGTTACGGAAATTTCGACAATCTGGTGTTCGCTAACGTGCACAGACATCGCCCAGTACAGGGGCCTCTAGCATGTCGCCTCCATCAATGTGCGGCAACCATGGCCGGGATCGAACCCGTTACTTTAGAGTCAGCAGCCGAGCGTCGTAATCACTGTGCCACCGGGACGGACTGTTATATATATTTTTAAAGAAGCTGTACAGATGAGACCCGAAGGCCTCGAATACGGCAAAGTGAACAGGTTCTTTTTGTGTGAAGGGAAGGTGATATCCTTGAGAACATCGGCCCCTGCGGTAACACGATAACAGACGCCAAGGGAAGGGAGCAAGAACAAGCCAAAACGGGCTACAAGGCTGCAAATTGCTTCCACCTTCACCGCCGCAGCCTTCCGATTGTGGCGGTGCTACGTAGTGGTCTCGGGAGAGGGGCGTCTCGCTTGTCTCGCGCGAAACGAGAACGTCGCGAGAGCGCGAGAATTACAAGGCTTGTGGGGAGAAACGGGCTTCCGTACCTTCCTTAGCCTACGCCCTGGTCTCGTCCATCGGTGTCCAGCTCGCTTCGTTAGCGCTTCTGTCTTGTTTGCGCCAGGCTAGTTCCGTGCAGCATAGCGAGGTTACAGGTGTGAAGCGTGGGAAGCTCCCTTCGCGTGCATTTTTGTCCTGCAATGGTGCAACCGTACGAGTTCGCTTGTAGACGCAGCGATAGTCTGTTAAAGCCCGTAGTCTTCGTACTCAGTAGTTACAGGAACACAGCGAAGCCAGGTCTCTTGTTGTTGAGCTAGATGGAATTTGCGGATCATCACAACGGGGAGCGGAGACAGAAACACAGATACGAATGAACGAACGAAGGAAAGAAACGAGAAGCAACTGTCTGTCCCTCGCTCTACGAAGATCCGTGATCGTTCCTCAAACGCCACCGTCCGCGAAACCCAGTAAAATGTGGTCTCCACCATTCTCCTCTGATTTCACGTCACTCGGGTAAGTTTATTTATTTTTTTTTTGCTCCAACCACAAGAGCGAACGAAAGTATAATCCAGCACGCGAATATGGGCGAAAGTGATGTATAATATATATATAATATATATATATATATATATATATATATATATAGATATAATAATATATTGGAAGGAAAGAGGACAAGAGACAGCACCCTTGCTGCGGGACGGCTGTTCTATTCTGCCAGCTTCGTCGTTCTCTTCCTTGCACTACCCGGTTCAGCGCGTGCGAGCGCCCAAACCACGGTGCCGTTCTTCGTCATTACACTCGGCCATGACTGCGAGCGGCCGCAGCTGCCGACTGTGTCTCTGGTGGGCGGCACTGGCTGCATCTTGGTGGTCGGTCCCGGCCACGCTCTGACTTGGTTTGGGGATCTGCCAGTGTGTTCTCTGGCGGGCGGAATTGGCTCTGTCGCTGCGGTCGGTCTTGTCCATAGTGCGACGTCTTCTGAAAACTTGTCGGCGACGTCTCTGGTGGGCGGACCCGACTGTTTCCGGAGTGCCACAGGTCCACTTGGCGCTGGTCGCGCCGCATATCTATGAACCGTGCAAGACAATGCGTATTCGCAACTCTTGAATGTCGGATCGTGTGGAGTTGATCGCGCTGTTCGCGTTGAGTCGAGCTAGGTCGTTGTGCTCTCCTACCCGCGTGGGACGAAGTGCGAGCGAGTTTCTGAGCTGATTCTTGATGCAGCTCATGCTCTTGTGGTAGTATTGCCGTCATGTTCCCCAAGGTGCAGCTCGGGCCCCCACCCCCCCTGCCCTCTCACGGTGACCGAGATCGTGAAGGGCACGGCGCAGCTGTGTCCGCTAGCTGCTCCACGGACAGCTTAGCGGAGTGCCCTGCGGCAGTCGTCGACACTAGCCGAGAGGTTTACTTCTCCCTACAGATGTCCGACTTCGTGTCGGTACCCACCACAGGACCATCCTTGACAAAGACTAAGACCATCTACGAGCCACAGCAGCCGACGAGCCGGCCTCCAAGCTGTCCAGCGCTAGAGTGCCAGAAGGCATCGGGCGACGTCAGCCGTGTGTCGACGTCAGCTCTATCGCAACCAGCCAGTGACGAAACACTAACCACCACTCTCGGTTTGGCCCACAGTCAGGAGCAACATCATTGCCGACCATCACCGCAGTCATTGGCCGAGTGTGCGGACGCTCGCCCCCATCCAAGCACCGATTCCCTAAAGCAAGCTGAGGTGCTTATCCCAGCTGGGTTCGTTGACGCCAAAGACTTGCCAGTTCAGGACATGTCTCAAGCTAATGCCACGGCTTCTGATCAGTACGGCTCAAATGTTTGCGACCCTTTGGCAAGGACAGTCACCTCGAGCACCTTGGGGAACATGACGGCAATACTACCACAAGAGCATGAGCTGCATCAAACCAGCTCGATGGTTCATCGGAGCCCTCGAGCTCCACGACAGAAAACCTCTCGGGCTGCCCTCAAACTGACGTCGGACGCCGGTCCTGCGCTCCGCTGCTGGTTACCGCCTCTGCGCCGGTACGCGACATCTTAACATCACTGAGAGAGGCCGAGATCACTCCTCGTCCAGCACAGTTGGAGGAGCCGGCCCCAGATTCGCCTTCGCTGCGGCACATACAGACACCAGCTCCTGTCGTGCTTGACACGCCTACAGTGCAGGCCCCGGAAGAGGCCAAGGTATTCATCACTGTGCTAGACGACGGATTTCATGAGGGACCCAACCTCGGCGCTGAAGACACTCGCAGCATCCTCTCCAGCGAGAGCAACGCAGAAGGCCGCGGGGCAGACATCGACACCGGCCGCGAGCAGAGTTTTACGCCGAGTATCTCGAATTCCGCGACGTTGCCAGAGACCATGACCACCTTCGCACAGGTGCCTGCATTTCTCGTGTCTGGCCCGCTTTTCGCGATGGTACAGGAAGAGCTGATGACACACACCAGTGACACCACTGTGCTCGCAGACCCACCGGAGCCGCTTCTGCTGCTTCGACAGCATTCCTTGACCGAATGCGCACCCAGTCACCTCATGTTGTGTGACAAGGTTCTCCGGGACAAGCGCAAGAATGTTGCCCAGTCAATAATCTCGGAGCCCCTTGAAATACTATCTTCTTTCCCGAAAAAGCCTGCTGTAGAACCCCCAGCCAAGGCACCCGGTGAGCCTTCTCGGATGCTGGTCCGGCAAGCTTCTTTGGCCGTGCTGCATCTGCCGCTTTCTTCACGACATGGCCGAAGCCCGCCGCGAAATGTATCTATGGGAGCTGTCCACAAGACGTCCCTGCGTGGCCGAGACCGACCACAACGATGTAGCCAGCCTCGCCCTCCAGATACACTTCTGGCAGATCCCCGAACGAAATCGCAGCGTGGCCGGAACAGACCACCGAGAAGCAGTCAATGCCGCCCACCGGAAGCGTCATCGGCAAAGCTCCAAGCCAAGCCCCAGCATGGTAACGACCGACTACAGCGACACAGCCAGCATCGGCCACCAGAGACATTGTCGGTGGCTTCACTCTTTCGCAGTCATGGCCGAGTGTGATGATGATGAGCGGCAGGCTATAGCTTCGGCCCTTGTGCTTGACCAGCACGAGGAAGAGAAGGACGAAGGCCAGAGAATAGAACAGCCGGCCCACGAACGGGCGTTGTCTCTTGTTTCTCTCTTTACAACACACACACACATATATATATATATATATATATGGGAGAGTTATGCGATGATGCTCCCGCGAAATATCCGCTTTCTCCTGCATTGTGTGGGGTTCGTGTATTCTCTCATAAACACCCTCTACCGGAAAAATGGGTAGAGGGTGTTTTCATTCTTTTCTTTCTCTCTCTTTCTACCCTCTCACCCGTGCTTTTATCAGGGCCTTTGTAAAAACAGCGGTTACTTCCGCGTCATTTAATCGCATTCTCGATGGAAGTGAAGAAGATGTAGGCGCTAAAAGCAAATTGAAAATTTTCGGTTTGCTTTGCGGGTACGGAAACGAACCGGGTTGAATGTCCTCTCGCCGCTGCGATAGCGTGGCCCGTCACCATTACGTCTCACTTTCAAAGTGCGCTTCGTGCACGGGAAGGCGTTTGTTCTACGCCAAAACTCGAAACATTGGCCACGCCAAAACTCGAAACACAAGATTCATGAATGATCATAACTCGATCATTCGCGTAGGCAGGGCGGGGTTGCAAAGTCTAGACGCCCCCCCCCCACCCCCCTCACACACACACACACACACCCGGAAAGTTTTCGATTTTGCGTTTGTATATATACACGCACACATACAGACATGACACGAAGATGCGTAAAAGGTGGTCGAACCCCATTTTCACACCCGAAAAAAGTATTCTGGCTGCGCCCCTGACTCCGATCAGAAAGCTGCAATGCACCTTTCTCTATGGAGCGCTAGCTGTAGCCCAATGGATATTGCTGGATATTAAACTGCATTTTACTTTTACTTTAAGATATGTGTTCAAGTTTCACTCAAGGGCTAAGGAGTAGCCGGCGCCATAATTGTGCGCCAACATCTCCTTATATATCATTTCAATAAAAAAAACTGCAATAACATTTAATGGGATAATAAATTGTTAGTATCCGCGTTTTGGGAAGCAACACCGCAAGCGTGCCTGGGTTCCGGGTTTAGTGACACATATGTCATTACAGCATTTATTGCGGAGCACAATTTTCGTGCGCATTTCGCTCGATGATTATCTCACTCTCCATTTTTTCTGTCGTACAATTCTCTTTTTTGTTTTTTTTTTGTGACTTTGATATAGACGACACCATAGGAGACAGCTTCTTCCGCCCCCTTTCCTCGCAAATATTTTCTATTCCTTTAAGAGCGATAACTGGTCTGCTGTTTTGCTGTTCTTCAACGGTAAGCTCACATCCTCAAACGGGCATGCAGTCTTGTTCCCTCAACATCAAAGCACTGCGCGTTGTATACAAGCTACATTTAAAATGAAAACATATTCGCGTCCTTAATGACATTCGCTGAAACAAGCTATCCGTCAGGACCTCCAAACTTTTGGCTCTCAGCAGTTCTAGCTAAACGTTCGGCGTAATTACACTCGTGCGTTCTTTCGAGGACGTCGGCAGTTTTCTCCCCATTGCACGTTCAACGTTAACTACCAGGCTTTGTTTGTCATCAAAACAAGAACTGCGTCTTTCTCGACGGGTCAAGATTCTGTAACGACTGGCGTTTGCTCGGGCTGCGTGCTTGTTTCTCCGCAGTTTCCGCTTAACGCGCACGCATCAGCGGAAGCGGAAAATGCGCTGGGTAAGCTACTTCCGCTGAATGCGGGTCATCAGCGTATACCGCGTAGCGCCGCTGTTTAGTCCCGCCTTCGCGCACCTTGTGATCTACGCGATTCTCTAAGTAATTGCGGTATTTGTGGTTATTACAATGGTTACAATAACAACCACAAATACCTCACAAAATCAGAAGGTTTTGTAAGCATAAAATGGAACCAGATCTGTCTATCTAACAATGTTGTCATTATAACAATAATAACAACTATTAACATTATTATTATCAGTAATAGTGGTGGTGGTGGTGATCGGGGTTGTAGTAGTACCATCTCTTCCATGATAAAATTTGAAAGGCGCAGCACCCACACTACCCTTTTTTGAAGTTATGTGGACCACACCACATACGAAGGCGAGTGGGGTTCAGGACCTTGCTCGTCTCTAAACTGCGCTTGGTCAACCTTGTATTATTCCGACGAATCGTGCGACGCACGGAAATTTTAAGCATACTATTCTGCCCTGCTCCACTCCCCGCCACGGTGGTCTGGTGGTTATGGCGCTGGACTGCTGACCCGAAGGTCGCGGGATCGAATCCCGGCCGCGGCGACTGCATTTTCGATGGAGGCGAAATTGTTTGAGGCCCGTGTACTTAGATTTAGGTGCACGTTAAAGAACCCCAGGTGGTCGAAATTTCCGGAGTCCTACACTACGGCGTCTCTCATAACCATATGGCGGTTTTGGGACGTTAAATCCCATATATTATTATTATTACGCCCTGCTACACGTGTTCATATATGCGGAACTAGCCAGAACGTCTTTCCTGGTCACATCCGCCACCTCTAAAGTGACACGGTTCGCGCGAATAGAAAAAAAAATACGCATAAGCCGCCAGACCTGTTAGTAGTCTTCAGGTCCGCGATCGTTAGTCCGGAAAAAACAGGGCTGCATGTGTAATGCGAGACACATTGATTGACTTTACCTCCCACAAAGCTCGGCGAAGTCGGTTATCGCAGCTGAGCCGCGGTTAGTGTTATCCGGTCCCATTCTGGCTCGTCTCCCTGTTGAATTTCGAATGCGTTTCGGAGTGCTAGCTACTTGTCGTTTGCCGTCTGCAAACACACGTGGCAGATCTGCAAACACACGTGGCGATGTACAGTTGGTGGATGGTATCTTTCGAGATTGAACTCGCCTGTGTTAAGAGTAGTTATTCTCATCAATGCACTTCCGATAGCGTTGTGGGTGCGCGCTGTCCACAAAAAGTTTTGTTGGATAATACAACGACACGAACTTCTGTGTACTTTCTTGTTTTGTGCATTTGCTGCATAGTGTGAGGCCAGTCTCTGTACGAAATCGATAGAAAGCCGAAAGACGCTAAAATAATATTGGGGAAGTTAAGCTGGTTTTCCATTTTGCTGCAACAGAGAATATTGGGGCTCAAGGCTGAAAGGCCTTCAGCCGTATATGTTGGGTGCCTTGTTTGCGTGAAATATTTGCTCGAAAATACGCTAACAGCTTCCTGTATCTTGTACGTTCTATAGATTTGCCACCTTAAGTAAAGCCGGCCTTCGCGGATAAAAATAGTAGATGAAAATAGTAGATGGACAAAAATAGGATGAAAATAGCAGAAATATATTGGATAACAGCAAATTGTTACACGTTATACAGGGTAATGGGGGTGTTAAGAAACATAAGATGGCAGCAGAGAGGACCGAGAGATCAACGATACAAAATCATGGCGTGCTGACGGTTGTCCCGCCCAAGAACTGCCCATTATTACTAAGTACAGCATGACGGGAGGCGTTAATCAACGCTAGAAACGTTAACACCATGTCGTTGTCATGAAGGATTGCAGTCGTGTCTTCGTCAGCTCCTGCTGGGACTGGTTACATGGGTGAGCATTCCAGGGTGCTCTGCTTTGAAAGCGATGTCGTCCAGACTGCCTAAAGGATAGCCCGAAACGTCTCTCTTGAAGGCCATGCCTTTTAGGCTCCTTCCAGCCGTGCGTTGTAAAGGGGTACGATGTGCGATTACTGACGACAAGATATACAGGAGGAAACACAAAAGAACTAAGAAAAACAAAAAAAAGTAAATTAAACATTAGGCGCTTCTGATATTGCATTCACTTTTGATTTCTCCTCACGGTCTGTGTATCGCTCCCGGATGCGTAATTAACTTCCGGGTGTATAGTTCTAGTCTCTTAAATTGTAATACGGCGCGTTATTTTCGGAAACACTAAAATACATCATGACTGTTCGCGCTGCCAAGAACTGACATACGGACTAGAAGAAAACAGACACAGGCAGGGTTATGAGCATATTAACAATTGATTATTTCCATGTCAGACATTTTCTTACGTACGACACGGAACTCACAGAATAAGAAAAGTTCGTTTATCTTTCTTGTTCAGCTTCGTGTCGTTCATTTCATTTCTTTCGTGTCGTACATAAGAAAGTGCCTGGCACGGAAATAACTCAGCATGCGCATCACCGTCCGTGTCTGTTTTCTTCTCGTCCCTATGTCAGTTCTTGGCAGTTCGAACCGTCATGAAGTCATACTCTCTAGCCCCCATAGCAGCTCGACTAACAAATACAACTTTGTCTTTAGTCATCATCATCATAATGAGACTGTCTACGCCCACTGCAGGGCAAAGGGCTCTCCCATGTTCCGCCAATCAACCCGGTCCTGTGCTTTCTGCTGCCACGTTATAACTACAAACTTCTTAATCTCATCTACCCACCTAATTTTCTGTCTCCCCCTCACGCGTTTGCCGTCTCTTGGAATCCAGTCAGTTACCCTTAATGACCACCGGTTATCCTGCCGACGTGCTACGTGCCCGGCCCATATCCATTTCTTCTTCTTGATTTCAACTATGATATCCTTAACCCCCGTTTGTTCCCTGACCCACTCTGCTCTCTTCCTGTCTCTTAAGGTTACACCTATCATTTTCCTTTCCATCGCTCGCTGCGTCTTCAGTCAGTCCCAATCAAATATTTGAGCGGTCTAACAATTGTTCACGCATGCTCGACTACCCTGAGGGCTGATTTCACAGCCTCCCGGCCTTCGCTATGGCCTCACATGAAGCGTGAAGGCGGATCGATTGCGGTTCGGAGTTTGTGAGGGGGAAAAAACGTGACAATAAACCTCGCTTGTGGAGAGTCCGCGTCTGCTTGTTGGTTCTCGTACACCAGTACTGCGTTATAGCTGCCGCTTTCACGCGACTGAGTCGCACATAAGTACTGCCCGTCTGGAGTCCTTCCCGGGACTCAAATCGATTTACAAACGGTATTGGGCTGCGTGTGTTCGGGCAAGAACCGTAGCCTGCGCCAATATCGTGGTCGTCACCACCGAATGAATTTTGCGCTCTCCAGCTCGAATCTCCCAGTGAATTATGCAGGTGCTAATCATATTGCTGTCATTTGATGCAGTCAAAGGTAAGCGGCCGCGGTAATTTCATTGTTGCTTCTTTGTTTTTGTTTTGTTTCTTCAAGCAGGCGCGTCGGCTGACGCGAGAGTTGAATTGTCAGTGAAGTGATGTTACGTCCTGAGCTTTTGGCTCGCGTTCCAGAATTTGCTTACGTCAAAATTGTTAAATGGGAAGGATTCCTGGACATACTGAAGGCACTTTGACTATCTACACAGTATTTACGAAGAATCTTCCCAGCTGTGCCCTATTTTTGTGTGGGGCCACGGGCCCCACACAACTGAGGTTCAAGCCTCAACTAATTCATTTATTAATTAATTAAATCTGCACCTTGTCTGTGTATGTCTTTCTCTCCTTGTCAGTTGTCGGATTAATTCTGAGTAGTAGTAACTGTGGCCATGCATTATTCCTCAGTTTCTAAGTAGCGCCAACTTAGTGGATCCGCACTTACGCCTGTCTTATTTTTTTGCCAGCACCGTACAAAAGCATGATGTGACATGATGTGACGTATGTGATATAAAGGTCACACGGTCCCTTACGCATTTGTCTAAGACGACAAGGACGCCACAATCATCTTCTTCCGGACCGGAAGCAGAAATATTCCGACCCGGAAGCTTTCTGCACCCACCGTTGTTTTGCGTAGCTTCCGCGACAGGAGGATTGGAAGCCTTTTTTTCACCTCACTTGGTTTTGCAGTGCCTCCGGTCCCGGCCCGTCTTTGACCAAGCGAAAATGTCATGTGATGACGCCATATTGACATTCTGACTTCGCGATGACGTAACAAAATTTGGTGACTTGTGACGTCATCACGTGATGATTTTTAGCGTCACTCGTGTTGACGCCTACGGTTATTTTTCGAGTTTGACGAGGCATCAAGGATTTTAAATGCGAAACATTTCTTAGCCACCTTGATCTTAACGAACCTTTGGCACTTTGAGCGTTTCTATCTATCTATCTATCTATCTATCTATCTATCTATCTATCTATCTATCTATCTATCTATCTATCTATCTATCTATCTATCTATCTATCTATCTATCTATCTATCTATCTATCTATCTATCTATCTATCTATCTATCTATCTATCTATCTATCTATCTGTCTGTCTGTCTGTCTGTCTGTCTGTCTGTCTGTCTGTCTGTCTGTCTGTCTGTCTGTCTGTCTGTCTGTCTCTGTCTGTCTGTCTGTCTGTCTGTCTTGTCTGTCTTCTGTCTGTCTGTCTGCTTCTGTCTGTCTGTCTGTCTGTCTGTCTGTCTGTCTCGCTGGCTGCTTCGCATGAAACCGATTCCCACAACGCGTGGGATCTGCCGATTTTTTTTCCTTAATAATTCGGCCCGAATAGTCATTACGTCAGAAATCATTCGTCCGCGCTAATAAGTTGTAAGCACTGCCTGTGCCTGTATGACTCCATCGAATTTCCGCGATGCCCGTCTCGTGAAAGGAATCATTTCATCACCGCTGCTGTCTGTCAAGCATAGCAGCGAGATATCCCGAAAAGGCTCATATTTAATGCAGCCTGCGGTGGACATAGTGCATTTCGTAGGCTTACGCGAGTGTGTGTGTCGTCTCGATCCGAGACCGCAGGCTTGGCATGAATAAGGGAGCGGATTCGTGCTGCGGACGACATTTCCGTCTAGCTGCGAATCCTTTATGTATTCCGTGGTCTTATTAGGAATTCATGAACGGCAGCAGAGACGGTGATATGTACCTTCCATCACGACTGTACTTGGAGGCATATACCTAACTGCATGTTCGCGAGCTGTCTGCCCAATCCGTTGGCATGATTTACATGGTGTTCTTTAGACTGTACGCTGTGTGGTGAGCCAGATTGATTGCACTGAGACTTGTAGGTCCGATCACCGGCGTACGCACGATTCTCCATGAAAGCGGTGGGGGGGGGGGGGGGGGGGGCAACTTGTTTCAACGCAGTGGCCCCCTGTTTTTTGAGTTCTAAAGAGAACAAGTTCTCATTGGATGGAAAACTCAAAATGAACCGATTACTTGCTTCTAACAACAACCGGCCTTTGGTTTGGTGCACAGTTTTCTTTGAGTAAAAGTGGAAAACAAACAGTTTCACGAATTAAACATCGGGGGTCGTCGGGCGCCGTTATCGCCAAACACCTGCATAGCAATAACTCTGCACGTTAAGCAATGACGGGACAGGTCCCTTAGATGACTAGGGAGGGACGAGAACCCGTCCGCCCTCTGTGAAGAAGTGAAGGACAATTCGAAATGTAGAGTGAGTAGACGGGAATTATGTGGGGCAATGGAAGTACTTCCCTGCATAGTAAGTCAAGATGAGTCCATATGTGAAAGCTGCAATTGTATAGAGACTATTGAACATCTCTTGTGCCAGTGTGCGCAATTTGATAAAGATCGCCGGACTCTCCAGTGTGCCCTGAATAGACTGGATGACCGGCCCTTTAATAAAGCAAAGATCTTAGGAGCCTGGCCGCGTAGCATATCAGCCCAGAAAGCCACACGAGCCCTCCTGCGGTACTTGAAAAGAACCCTATTGAGCGACCGCCTGTGAAACTCGGCACTGTGTGTGTGATGTGACATGTGTCTATCATTCTCTCTCTCTCTTTTACTCCTCTTTTCCCCCTCCCAATGTGTAGGGTAGCAAACTGGACGCATTGTCTAGTTAACCTCCCTGCCTTTCCTACATTCCTTCTCTCTCTCTCAAGATGATAATTAGCGGTCTACTATTTTAGCTCAATCTGTAGGCTGACCCATTTAATCAGCTGCAACATGGGGTTAATGGTACGCCAATGGGACAGATCCTATGAAAGATGACGACAAAGACGAAGAGCTAGCTTAGAATAACCAGGTTCGAGGACATAGTCTTCGAATAAAAGACATGTTTTCGCGTATATTGCTTGTGTGTGAAGTGGCCATTACAGCATGTATGGCCTGACAAGAAAGAAGATGATGTCGCGCAGTGTAATCCTCGTCTTAATACCTCTTACACTTAGTGTCAGCCTTTTCCCAGTCGTGATCGTATTTTTTTGCAATGTCAGCCTTAGCACGTCAATAAACGAACTGCCTAACGCTCGAAGTTTCATGTAAAGACAAAATAACCTGTTTGGAGTTTATTGCTATGACACTGTGTCGTGCTGAAATATATTTTGACACAACTCAAAGGAACTAGATAAACAGCAGCGTTAATGCCCATGCATCCAATTTTTATAGAGTTTTTTTGTGTTATTTATTTTCCAGTACTTTTGCTCTGCCTTAGCCAATGTAGTCTTGTCCTTATAGACCTCTTCTAGCCTCATCTCTTGGCATCTTTAGGTATTAAAGACAGTGGCTGTGCATTGCAGGATAAGCAACTTTCTGCTGAAGCTTAAAATAACTGAAAATAAAGTAAATTCGCAGACGGAAAGAGCGTCGCGAGAAATGATATTCAGTCGAGACAAGAGCATTAGCGAGAATGGAAGTCAAATATACGAGAGATTAGGAGGAAGTAAGAAGGAAGATATTAGGAAGCGGAAGCGGCTGACGGGTTTTGGAACGCCCACTGTTGCCTGGGAAAAACTTGGGCGAGTAGAGGCGAAAGTAAAAAATGCAGTCGCCGAAGAGCCGTGAAGCGATCCTGAAAAATGAGAAGGGCTCCCTTCCTAAAGGCATAGCTTCACCCCATGAGGCAGGAACTCCCGATCCTTTCACGTCTCGTTTTCTACATTTGTGTTTGCGTGTATATAAATGTAGACCCTTTTCTTACTCGCCCTTGCACATGCATCGTTGATCAATCGCTTCATCTCTTCGCTGGGCATCATTTTCTTGCCCCACCTTTGCCGAGCACTGCTTGGTTTCCCGCTTGGTTTTTACCTCCATCAAACTCTGTTCGCTGCACAGTACTGATTGATTGATTGATTGATTGATTGATTGATTGATTGATTGATTGATTGATTGATTGATTGATTAATTGATTGATTGATTTCTAAGACGACTGATGCTTCGCTTGTCCCAATGAATGGTATCAATAATTACCGATTCAACGACTTGTTAATCTGACGATTTATTTCCTCGCCTAAACACGAGTGAATAGGCTGACCCCTTGTGTTGTGAGTTCATTCAGTCGTTGATTTATCGGGGTGTGGGGTGGAGGGGTCTTGATATACTGATGAAATCACCTACTGTATTAGACTATACCAACGACTGAGCTCTGACTCAGAGTTCGTATAGTTAGAAAGATAGTTGTGACTTCTTTACTTGTACATCTTCAATTTTCCTCATCTAACTTGAAATAAAATTTCGTAATTGGCTATCGCTTAATAATGGATATCTTAATTCTTTCTACCTGTATTTAAATGTACCGGACTTGTGAGGTCTCGTAGCTGACGTTGTGCTTCTGACGAGAAACATTCGAAAAAAATCTGTAATTCCAATGGAGCGTTGGAACTTCCGTTGAATACTATAGAAAATAGGTATGGTTGGTAAATAGGTATAGGTATGGTAAATAGAAAGAGGTATGGAAAATAGGTATAGCATATAGAGTATTGGAGGAGGTGAAATTTCTCATCTAAGATATGAGCTTGAAGCCTTGAGAAACGTACATTCTGTGATTTCACGACGTTTTGTACTGTCTTGAGACAATTTAAGGAGGTTGAATTTCTGAATAGAGAGATGAGCTTCTAGCCTTGGGAAATGCTTTATTTTGTGATTGAACTTAAACAGTGTGACTTGCATTGCAGCTAACTCTAAAGCAAGAATGTTATCCAAGACTGACATGCAAATGTGAGGGCAATCTTGCAATAGAAATTTTATCTTCGGAATAATGTGATTGGTTTAGTTCGGCAGGGGCATAGAAGAATTTAGAAGCATCTCAGCAAAAATTATCGTAGCTCTGAGCGCTACGTTCCCTTGTGAACACACCACTTATTCCTAATGTTGTAAACAATTCGCCAGTGTATGGTATCCAGTACGATTTAAAACCTATTCCTTCGCAAGTTATTTGAGGTTCTAGCTCTACCTTTTGTAGGTTGCTTTACATTTGAGTTCTTGAAGGAGACATACACCAGCCCGTCTTCATTAGAGATGTCCTCGCGAGCGATGGCGGATCATGGTGTACGTCACGGTAGCAAGGGAGCAGAGATAACATTGGAAACTGTGAGACGGCTCGTCGTTATCATGGGATGGGAAGCGATTTCGAGCGGTAAGCGGCGTGAGAGTGAGGAAATGCTAGACGTTCTCTCGATAAAAATCTCATCGATAAAAATCTCAAAGGGGCTACAAGCTCGACGCCTAGGGGTCAAGCATAGCAGATGACGTCCAACGCGATTCCTTGGTTCTGCAAACAAAGATCACCGCTTCCTGACATTACCTGCAAACGATACTCAGTTTCTTAACAGGCATTTTCTTGAGTTTTTATTTATCCTTAAAAATTTTGTCATGGTTATTTAGAGTGTTCGAAGTAATTATGTGTTCGTTGTTTTTTAGTGTGCTTCTTTGAATATGTGCAATACTTATCGCTTATGTATGATGCTTTGACTATTGTTTACTTCTGTACAAGAGTGCTAATTCGTAAAACCATTTTTGTATTGGACCAATCACTAGCCGCTTAGATTATGGGTCCAAATATTTGAGTACGCATTTTGCGTATTACAGTGCAATAAAATTATCCGTTTGATTTGATTTCATTTGATTCCTTGCCTCATTTTTGGGTGTTCTTTAGATGCGAAGCAGCTTTTGCGCTGGGCTTTGTGCGTAGTTCCATTGTCGGGGGGACCGTCCGCTTTCTAACACCTACCATAGCCATCTGTAACATATTGAGCGCGCGCTCGCGCCAAGGAGAAGTCTTCCTGGTCTCGTTCTTCGACCGCCTTGATGATGATACGTGCAGAGCACTTTAGAGGCCCGGGCTGCCGCATGCTGTCCTAGCTTGGCGAAACGCAGACAAAAGCACGTGTGCTGGCACGCGCTAGCGCGTTCCGGCCTGTGTAAGGGGCTAGGTAATACGCTGTGGCATCTCCCCCTTACACTCTCTCAGCAATCACGCGATGGCGTCGGGGAACGAGATTCTGCAGACGCGCGATGAACCCGCGTGGCGTGCTCCAACAAGAGTTCGGGACGAGCAACAGCAACTACAGTGAATTCATGGTGTGCTCCACATGCAAGGACGCGTTAACATGGGGCAAGGTGCCCGTGATGAACGGATCTTTAAGTCAACCCATGCGCTCCTTCGCATCCCCACATGGTTCCCTTTAGTGGGAGGTGGCGAAATTTTTTTTATCCTTTGGGCGATTCGCCATTCTGAAGCTAACTCGCTCAGTGCAGCACCATTAAAGGAGATGGAAAGAGGTCTGTCCGAAAGTGATAGGCACCGAGGTATTTCAGCCACACACCGTTCAGCTTCCCTCTGTCGCCGACAAATGGTCACCGACTGACCGCCGACTCCTTTAATCGAGACCCTGTCCAAACCTTGACGCAACCAAAAAAAAATCTAATAAATACCTCCCTCCATTCTTGACAGATGATTGCCGCGTATTTCATCCCTTGCGGTCCGGGACGTATCTGTTCCCATTTCGAGCAATCTTTCTTTCTTTCTTTCTTTCTTTCTTTCTTTCTTTCTTTCTTTCTTTCTTTCTTTCTTTCTTTCTTTCTTTCTTTCTTTCTTTCTTTCTTTCTTTCTTTCTTTCTTTCTTTCTTTCTTTCTTTCTTTCTTTCTTTCTTTTAAAAAAACAGCTCCATCACCCTGCTTTTCAGTAGACGGCTGTTTCTCGAAATTAACTGTAATCTTTCCACGTGGCCTCCGTAAGCAACCTTTCTTCCAGCATGTTGCCGTGCTTTTTGCAAGTTTCTTTTTTTTTCTTTTGTGACCGCTGCGCTCCTTAAGCAGGTTACGTCGACAGTCGCTTTTGCTTCTTGAGCATCCACGCTCGTTTCGTTTTTTTCTGTTTTTTTTCGTTTTCTAGGTCATTTGCACCTTTTTATATCCGTTTACTCCGAAGTGCTTGCTCAATGTGTTTGATTCAATTACGTCGCAAGTTATTCCTTTCGCTGTTTTCTCGCTATTCGCTCGGCTCGAAACTGATCCTCGTTTCATGAGACTGTCAAGTGAAAACGAAAGAATGCGTTTCTAAGCCTGCTTAATATTTGTGGGATATTTTATTACATATCGACCGCGTCACGCGCTTTGCGCTGGAAACACGATACTGAGGGAGCGAGGTTGCTTCGTCTAGTTTTCGTTCTTGTATTGTTTGTTGCGCCACTGCACGACCTTTGTGTTCATATTCAGCGTTTGTGTTTCGGCAACACAAACTTCCTGTTGCATACGTTACATGTAGACACGCGTACGCAGATGAAGGGAACCTTTCTTTGCAAATAATCCTTGCACGTACGACACGCGTGTATTCGCATTTAGAGTACCATGTACGCAGTTTGAATCTGTAATCTGTATGGTTCTCTTTGTTAATTTTCTTCCCCCAATCTTTGTCTTTGCAGGTAAGTCAACCTGGTGTAACTGGAGGCGACGCCGTGGCGCTCGACGGCTGCATTGTCAACAAAGTCACTGAATTCTCACAGGTACTGCGCCAGCGAGCGGGCATGCACGGTTATATAATTGCAGTCTGTAAAAGCACATCGGCACACTGTATGCGCGCTGTAGCTGAGCGCATGGTCGCGGGATCGATTCCTATGCAGAGATGACCGCATACCGAATGTTCAAAGCAGCGCCGGCGTAACATTCCGGGCACGTCTTATAATATGGCGAACGTTCAGGACCATCACGAACGTCGCCGCAACTTATTCGGAGCCTCTGTTGCGGCATATCTCTCATATGTCGTGGTCGCTACTAGTGCGCCCCAGTGCCTGACTTACTGGTGGCGCCATATGTTCTTTTGTTACGTCACTTTATGTTAATAAAGTTCAGTCTTCGTTCTGGTTCACGAGCTGGCTGGTCGTCTCGGATCTCGCTCCTGGCTCGCGCCTCGTTACCTCTTGCGCCCCGACATGGTGTCAGAAGTGGTAGCAGAAGTGGTGGCAGCTGAAATAGCTGCATAGATAGGCTACTGCGCATTCCGGAGCAACGCGGAAATGGCCCAGGACGAAACCAAAACGGCGCCTCCTGCAGAATGGCTCAGCGTCTCTCTACGACAGCCGGAACCATTCGACTTCTCCAACGCAGCAAGTTGGCCGTCTTGGAAGTCGCGTTATGAAGATTATGCTGAAGTGTCAGGAATACAGCGAGCCGCGTCCGACGTGCAAGTACGTCCTCTCTTGTACTGCATGGGACCAGAAGCGCGTCCACTACTGGAAACGTTTTCTCTCGACGAAGCATCGGCGCGTTCCTATGACACTGTGGTCGCGTGTTTCACGGACACTTCGTCACCCTGTCAACGAACTATATGAGTCGTCTCGCTTCCACAAACGGACGCAATTACCGGGCGAAAGTGTAGACGCATACTACGCCGAATTATGCCGGCTCGTCAAACGCTGCAATTACCCCTCTGCACTTGCCGAAGAGAGACTCGTCCGTGACCGGTTGTGGTAGGCCTAAGGGATCCCGTCTCTCAGAACAACTTTGCCGAAGTTCGAAGCTCTCACTGAAAGACGCCTGGGTACAAGCCCGCCAAGCCGAGGATGCCGAAAAAGAAAAGATCGCTCAAGCGAGCTACCCCACATCGTCGCATACGAGATTGACGCTACTCGGCGTTTCCACGGCAAAGCCTCGTGACGCGCCCATCGATAGCCGTCCAGACGCTTGTTCTTTTTGTGGACGCTCACCTCACCCGCGGTCCGAATGCCCGGCACGACACTCACTCTGCAATAATTGTCGTAAACGCGGACATTTTGCAGAAGTTTGCCGCTCACGCAAATCGCAAGGGAAACGAAACAAGCTTGCATCCATCCATCTGCACACCCTCGAGTCGCCAGCAAACGCGAAAGTACATCGACGTCACGGTGGACAACTACACGGCTTCGTTCAAAGGGGACTCTGGGGCAGAGGTTTCGGCAGTGCCACATGACTTTCCCAACCTGCCTTCGAAGCTCGATCGCGTTGATAACCAGCTAACTGGCCCAGGGAACCAGCCGCTGCGAGTACTTGGCTCTTACACTGCGCAACTCATCTGGCGAGGCAAGACCAGCGCTCAACGCCTGTACGTCATCCAATCGCTCACCGTACCGTTACTGGGTTTTCCCTGCCTTACAAGCACTACAAGTAGTGAAGTTCCTCGGCGGCGTTGACACCACCGCTGTTCAGACGCCTCAACCAGAGCTTCATGCAAAGTTGTTTTTCCGGGCTGGGGGACCTTAAAGGAAGAGTACACTATTCGACTGAAGCCGGATGCAGTGCCCTTCTCGCTGAGTGCTCATCGACGTATTCCGATTCCGTTACAAGGAGAAGTCAAAAGTCAGCTAGATAAGATGGAGCTGAGGGAGTTATCCGACGCATTGACAAACCTACACCTTGGTGTGCTGGACTAGTGGTAGTCCCCAAGTCTCGGGCGGCTACAGACTTGCGTCGACTGACTCGCCTCAACGAAGTCGTGCTTCGTGAAAAGACACATCCTACCCACCGTCGAGCAAGCTCGGTCTACTGGGTAAACGCAACGGTCTTCTCGAAGTTAGACGCAACGTCCGGCTTTCACCAAGTGAAGTGGCCGAGGCTTCTCAAGAGCTCACTACATTTGTAACGCCTTTCGGACGTTACTGTTTTTTGTCGCCTCCCTTTCGGTATAACTTCCGCTCCTGAGTATTTTCAGAAACAAATGGCAAGGATACTAGACGGGCAGGAAGGGGTTGCGACATGATCGATGATGTCCTGTTTTTGGACGGGACAAGAAAGAGCATGATCTCCGCTTGCACAAGTACTTCTCGTCTGGAAAAGGCAGGAGTCACCCTCAACTCATCAAAGTGCAAGTTCGGCGTCTCGGAGGTCGTCTTCCTAGGTGTCATCGTTTCGGCGGAAGGCATCAGGCCAGATCCCACTAAGCTCGAGGCTCTACGCTCAATGGAGCCGCCCGAAGATGTCGCAGCTGTACGCCGTCTCCTTGCTATGAGTTAACCATCTGGCTCGGTTCCTTCCCCATATTTCGGACTTTACTGCTCCTCTGGCATCCTGCTGACAAGAA
>NC_051185.1:34802113-34878229 GCF_013339695.2 Rhipicephalus sanguineus
GAGGGCAGCCCAAAGAGATGTACGTTGGCACGTGGTCGCTGCCGTGACTTTCAATATCTGGGAACCATGTTGCCGCCCGCGTGAGGCAAGAGGAAATCATGGTGACGTCTAGCGCACTGGATCGATCTCCCTGGTAGAAGGTTGGCCGACCGTCGTTGAGAACTACCAGGTCATTTTTGTGAGCTACTTCGAGAAGACGCCGACCTCGTGCAGACGATCTTATGCCACCCCAGGCTGGGTGATGTGCGTTGAAATCCCCTGTTAAAATGTGCGGTCCAGGTGTCGCATCTAGTATTTCTTGCAGTCTGTCCACGTCAAATCTTGCTCGAGGAGGTATATATGCCGCAATCACCGTAAATGTCAATTTGTTCCACTTTACTGTCGCTGCCACATATTCGTTTGACGTGTCAACTGGCAGGTAATGAACATTAAAAGTCAGATCGTTGCGGACCGCCAACATGACTCTATTGGTATCCACTCCAGTCGACGAAAAAATGAGAGTGTATCCAGAAAGGCGAATGCTGGTGCGCACTCGGGATTCCGAAATTGCGATTACCGGGAAGCGGTGCTTGTGTACAAATTGCCTGAAGTCCGAGAGACGACAGCGGAGGCTGCAGGCGTTCCATTGAAATATGGTGGCGTTGTTTCGGATGTTGTTCAAGCTGAGTTGTTGCGTTGCTAGCGCCATTTTTCCAGAATAGGCAAAATAAGGTCCAGCAGTGTCAAGATGGCTTTTGCGACCGGAGAAGACATGGGTGCAAGGAAGCTGCGAGCAGCGTCGACAAGAGCAGATAACAATGAGAATGTGGTTTCGTTGCCTTGCCGAGTGCTGCGCTCTCGCGGTCCACTCCATGGATATGAGGACCGTGGTCTTGTCGACGGACCAGCTGTGCTCTGCTGAACTCCTACAGTCGGAACATTGATCGGAGCTACAGCTGCAGGTGTAGTCAAAGTCGATGATTGTGCCTTTGGGCGAGGTGGCAGAGATGGGAATTCATCCGTGTCGTCGATTCGTGGTGTCGTTTCAAATGCTTTTTCCGATGCACCTGTGTAGTTCACAGGCGTCTTTTCATCACTATCCCTCCTGGAAGCGTTCCGTTGCTTGCACACGACCGCCTTTGCAGAAGAGTATCCAACATTGTTATTCTTCTTGTAGTTGTGTATTTCCTTCTCTTTGCGCAATACACGACAACGAGGTGACGTAGACTCATGCTTTTTCTTGCAGTTTGGGCACTGTGGTTCTTCAGTTCCGCAGGAGGATCGCTCGTGGTTACCTCCGCAGCGCGAGCACCGCGCTTGTAGCCGACAGGTACCAGCCACGTGTCCAAAACGTTGGCACTTGGAGCATTGTCTCGGTGACTCAATGTACTTGTACACGCGATAACGTGTGTATCCCAATATAACATGCTCAGGAGCACTTTCTGTGGCAAACACAATGCGAACATTTTCTGACGCTCCAAGTCGCCGTACTGACTTGACAGGAGCCCTTTGAAGGAGTGCCGAGAAAATATCCTGTTGATCAAGGTCCGTAGGTACTCCCTTGATGACGCCGACTCCACAGTTGTTGGGCCGCGGCTCGTACGCCTGAAGCGCAATTTCCCCAATATTTTTGATTTTCAGAAGACGTTCGGAGACTTCTGCACTGCGTGTGTCTAGAAGATTTAAACGTTCATTAGGTCGCACTTGTAGCACGCCATCTGGTACTACCGCTTCAAAGGCTGCTTTCAATGTGAGTGGGTTGAAGCGCGTTATAATTTGCTCAGGATTTTGTGGCTTGAATATAACAGTGAGGTTTGGTTTCGGCATATTTTCAACAGGCGCTGAACTTAGTGGCATGCGAGATCTCTTCGATCCACGACATCGCTTAGGTGGCAGTACTACACTGCCTTTATCTGAGTCATCAGAGGAGTTTACGGAAGCGTCCATGTAGGTAATAGTGGCAGAGGAATCGGACATGTCCGAAAAATCGTCCTGACCTTCAGGTAGCCCGGCGTCAAAACAGGAGATGTTCTTGCTCGGAGCACCTTGGGCCGGTGAAAGTGAGAAGTTCTTGGCAGATGACTTCGAGCTGTGGCCCGAAGTTGCGCCAGGCTGCATTCCAGAGGCACAGCATGTCCCGAGGCTCGTTGTCGGCGCATGCATCTTCAGAAGTTGATCTGGCTGGATCTCAGGAGCTTTGACAGGGTGCGGCCCCGAAGGCACCGCACCCGCTGCTGGAAGCATACCTGATGCCCCGAAGTTCAGCGTATAGATGTTGAAGTGACTTGAGGCAGATATATCGAAAGATTGAAGAGAGACAAGCGAAGCAGCACAGCCGCCGCGCAACTTCTTCTTCACAAAGCGATGGCAAATCAACTGAACGTCTCAGGAACAAGAACAGCAAATGAAAGAAGCGTGATCCACCAGAATGGAATCCAAGTTACCCGAAGTGGGGGTTTAGCGGATATGGCTTTGCGTTTCTTCCCACGGGGAAGCGGGTTTGGTTCCCGACCACGGCAGTGACTTCACCCCGGAAGTTGGGTTGTTGCCTCACCCATACAGAACCCACCGTACTATCTATTAAATGCTATTTGCACTTAAAAACGAGCGGTAAGATGCCGGCATGGCTGGTAATTTTCGGAATTGTATATGTGCGCCCTCGAAGTTGGGCCGAAGGTACATTGTTCTTTCAGTTATTTTTATTACAAAACGTTGTTTCGTGCACTGAAGCATAAAATTAACTGCAGATAGCATTATTTTCGTCGCAAGCTTTTGGGAATGAATATCTCGAAAGTGCTGTCACCAAGCAAAATTTTTAAATTATATGCGCTTTGCGAATTTACGGGCAACAGATGGCC
The DNA here is from genome assembly GCF_013339695.2 of Rhipicephalus sanguineus. Classification (NCBI taxonomy): domain Eukaryota; kingdom Metazoa; phylum Arthropoda; class Arachnida; order Ixodida; family Ixodidae; genus Rhipicephalus; species Rhipicephalus sanguineus. The sequence continues at coordinate 34,804,951 of NC_051185.1, forward strand.
ATTTGCAATGTATGCCGTAATTCATAAAAAAGAACAGAAAATGAACCATTCTTCGAAGCGCTGTGCTGGCACGTTAAACGACATTAAGCACTCTAATATATTCAACAATTGTTTGTTTTGTTGTTTTGACACTTGTGAATATACATAATCAATCAGTCAGGCAGATAACGAAGTAGCGAAGAAAATTGGTTGATTATAGTCATACTTGCCGTCAGCTAACAGTACACAATGTCGTTCGTGCAGCTAGGTTTAGATGGGACCTAAAGAAGGCCGGTGGCTTCCTTCTCAACTATAACAGACTTAGCGGTAGCCGGGGCTGAACATGCTGATTGGTGAGCCGAGGGACGACAGACATTAACGGCGGTAATTATAACCTTATTCGGCGGACTAAACGTTGTCTGCCTGGCCACCATCGTGCACTGGAGGGTGGACAATTTTCTCTGAGCCAGCGTCGAGAAAGAACTGCGCCTTCGTTCCGTGACGGATAGTTAAGTTAGTGAGCGTGCGACGTACCATGCAGAGGTCAACCGCCAGTTTTCTCCGCGCGCATTAAAGTCCAGATAGAGCGTTGGCGAAATGATAATTGGCCGTCATTTGTTACATTGTCAGCCTGCTCTACGTTACCACGCTGCATGACGAAGCGCAGGATGGTGTGGCAGTTTTACATCTGGGTTTGAGTGAGTGAGTGAGTGAGTGAGTGAGTGAGTGAGTGAGTGAGTGAGTGAGTGAGTGAGTGAGTGAGTGAGTGAGTGAGTGAGTGAGTGAGTGAGTGAGTGAGTGAGTGAGTGAGTGAGTGAGTGAGTGAGTGAGTGAGTGAGTGAGTGAGTGAGTGAGTGAGTGAGTGAGTGAGTGAGTGAGTGATATCTGCGTGTGAGTGAGGACATGTCGCCGTGTCAATGTGCGTGTGATAGTGTGATGAGTACAAGAGTGAGGACGCACGTCTGTGTGTTTGTGTTGGTGAAGGAGAAAGAGAGAAGAAAAGCGTGTTTCTGGCAAGGCATTACAAAGTCTCTACCATCTTCGTTTGACCAAACACGTTGTCTTACTGTTTACGCCTTCTCTGTCTCCAAATGCGCCTTTGTCGAATATTCTTTTCCTCTAGTTCTTCGCCCATTTTCTAGTGACTTCGGCCTTCGCCAAGCCTTTCTCTTTTCCCCCTGGTAAACCTCTTTTTCGCTTCCGTCACCACATGACCTTAGAAGACCCTATTCATTTAAACGGCACCCATACACATCGAAACGACCGTTCATCGCTGCATCGTAAATGTCGAAGCATTCTGTGGGCTTCGGTCGTAACCCGAATGACCCGACGTGGCGACCGGGGCCACACCATCAGGGACATCGCCGTTTCGTTCATTAAGACGCAGTTCACATTACCGTAAAAAATAATACGTTGGAGGAAATAGCAAGACCAAGTTGAAAAGACATTGATGAAGCCGCAAATACCGAAAACAAAACGATTGGAAGAAAGACACGATAATAAAGCAACACCGTTTACAGCGTTAGGATGGATGCCACATCGTATGCAAGTTATATATAGCTTGCCTGACGCTCCTTCGCACGGAAACTGTGACCCACCCTAGGGTAGTTCATCTGCTGTGCTAGCTACCTTCCCTTGCAATAGTTTGTAGTTTATTGCTTATTGGCGTGGCTTTGGTTCCAGCATTGTCGTTGCTGATATGAAAGTCGATGCGCGTCGTGAACGATGTTCCGAAGGTGATGCTTTGATCATTCCATCACCGCTTTATTTATGACGGCGAGAGTAGTTACGATGCAGCCTTCGTTTCCTTGTTTATGAGGTCCCTGAAGCGGCGAAAATATATGCACTATATCGGCTTATCTCCGGCCCGAGAAGGTGGCGTTTATTCGGTCGCGACGGCGCGGGTTATGGATTCTCGTGCGCCAATGTAATTACTAGATAACGTTCGTTCTTTCTTTGTAGCGATAACGGCGTTTACGATTTTAGGTTTGTGACCGCCAGCGTTCATATACGTCTGACGCAATGCTCATAGTGGCGGCTGCGGTAACACGTTTCCCGTCCAAATAGATTATATATAATTGTTGGGGTTCAACGTCCCGTCCATATAGATTACCTATTTGCGATTCCAGGCTATTTCACTGGGCACGTACAGCCCAGTAGCTTTAGGTGCTATCGCACGTAACACTAATTACTGTATTTTAGCGCGCAGTGTCGCTTTTATACTCTGCACGTTTCCGCTGCTCGTTTGGGCACCGAATAAAAGCGCCCGTGGGCTTTATTACAGAGGGCTCCATATTTATAGGTGTTTGATTTGTATGTGGCCGCGGTCCGAAAAATCTCTTCATGTGGAAGTCGTAGTCACATAAACGTATTGTGTTATGGCTTATGAGCATGACCCTCGTAGCGAATGCAATAAAGAGATTTCATGAATACGAGGAAGTGAGAAAATTAAGAAGTTCGCGGCGATAAAATGGGATCATCTTCCACAGGACAGGTCAAAGTGAAGCTCACTAGAAGGGGCCTTCGATCTGCAGTTGACATAAAATTAGCTGAGAATAATGATGAGAGCCTAATTAGAGGAACTAGTTACTTCGTGAAAACAGCTTCGAAAGAGAGTGGGAGCTTCGAGAATTTGGCATATTGATCAGAATACGTTATTCGTGGTTTGCGCTAGACTTTGTTGTTTTTGTCTCTCTTTTATTTCTTTGGCGGTACGGGAGTCCGTACCGTTTCATCATGACTCTGTCATTTAAGAGTTATTTTGTGGTTGAATACTTCACGTGCTTCACAAATTCTGACGGTGTAGCTGCTTAACCGCACTGGAACACGCTGATATTATCCAGAAATAGAGGTACACGAAGCAGCCCGCCCCTTCTTTGTTTCCAAAGAAACATGTACCGGGTCTTGACGGCACGAGGTCTCTAACTTCCCGAAGGAAATACCTAATGTACAAAGACGTCTCAGACGAAAGGCCTGGTTGATCCAACTGTTAAGGAAGGTGCGCCTAAACCTACAAGCGCATTGCGCGAAGTGCAATTATTACCGCCGCCGCAATTCAGGACATTGAGCTCGCGACAGAAAATACTTCCTAATACCAGCCACGGCAACTGCTGAATTTCGGTATCTTGATGCCAACGTCCTCTAGTGAGGTCTCTTCACCTCCTCACCCGAAAGCTCAGGCTTGTTTCTTAAGCAGCAGGTTTCCTAAATCAACCCTGCACGTTGGTTTGCGCCTGCTACGCAGCGGGGGATCAGAGAGTGCGTACTCCCACGTGGGCGCACCCACGCAAACTTTCCTTTCATTCCAGCCTTTATTACCACTACGTCTCCCTTCTATTCCCCAACCTAGGTAGCCACTTCAACATAATTAATCAGCCTGGAGGTCGCGCACTTGGCTCGGGCCGGGTCGCTGTTGCTCAACCTGATCAACTGCGGCGCCCCGGTAGCGACAGAAAAAAAAAAGACGGGCTTCTCGCGTTTACTCGCTCCTTCGTTCTCGCTGAGGTGAGAGCACCGCGATGGAGAGGTGCGTGGGATACGGGTCACACTCTTGCGACACACGAACGCCAAGCAAAGGCTACCGAGATTGGAGCGAGGGCGGCATACAGTTATAGGCTGCGGTTGTGTGCTCATTATGTTTGCAATGTAGGTTACTGCATTAACACGAAGAGCCTCAGCGGTAGTTTAGCGGGTAAGATGCTTGACTGCTGACACGAAGGTCGCAGGATCGAATCCCGACCGTGGCGGCCGCATTTCGATATTGTTTTGTTTCGATATTCTGCATTTCGATGCAGGCGGAGGGCTAGCGGTCCATGTATTTAGATTTATTTGCATGGTAAAGAACTACAGGTTGTCAAATTTTCCGGAACCCCATACTATAGGCGTTCCACATAATCATATCGTAGTTTTGGAACGTTATCTCCAACAATTGTAATCTAACTGTTCGTCCGCAAGTTAAGCGTGATAATTAAGCGTGGTGGCTGACGTGACGCTCGTTCGAGGCAGTGCAGGGTGTCGTTGTAGTTGCGCTCCAGAACTTGCGGCTATAATCGAACACACTCAGCTTTCTCTCCTTGCCCTCCGTTTTACTAACACTACGATCGAAATCTGCCTAAGGCAAACGGCAGACACTCTCCTTATGAATAATGCACGCCGCATACACGTCACCTCTATATCACTTTTCTCCACTCCACCGGGTTCTGCATCGAACTCTTGTTTGACATTTTATTCCCTTCGAATAGCATGGCCCAATCTCTATCGACCCCTACGATCCTCATCTTCGTGTGCCCTGCTGAGATTCACACCCATTCTGTACGATCGATGGCGGACGACTCATTAATTACTTCAGCGCGAACTGCAGCGTCTCCTTTCTGGGTCGGTAACGTTCCATTACAGAGGCGAAATTCACACGTCTCTGCTCCTGTGAGTTCACGTGGAGATTTACGCGATTGTGATGGCGGTGCGGCGGGTAAAAACCATCCACGTGTAAAAACCGGTACGTGATGTGCGCGGAACTGGGACGCACGTACGTGAAGAAACCAAAATTGCGTAGGAAAAAATCAATTGCGCCGCAGGAACGAAGCCGTGAATGCCTATACACTCTAAGCCAAAAATGGAAAAAACGAGAGTAACTGCCGGTTTTAGTCCTAAAGACCAACTGTTACTCCCCAAAAAGACCAACTGGAACAAGATGGCTGACATGGCTCAAGTTGGGGGAGTAAGCGTTTAGGGTTAGGTTGGAAGGGAGCAACAGAAGGACGAACGGCAATTTCTCTCGGCGCGCAACCGCTGCTCTCCTGCAGGACGCACCCTGTATCGGTCGATGCTTGGGCCACATTTTCTTGCGGGCTGGCATAAGGAAACTAGTTTTTGTAAACTGAACAGAGAGATACGCACGCTAATAGGGACATTTGGCTTGTACGTGAACTTTTTAATGTTACCGTGTTACCGGAACACATGTTTTAGAAAGGTTTTACCTCCCCGTACGTAAACGGATACCTTTATGTTTGAATAAACCATGAAATGTTGATGATAACGGCATTTAAATTATATTTAATTTATATAAGATTGTATAACCACTGCAGAAATATCTCGAGGGGTTTTTAGCGTAGAATACCTGGTTATCCGACGATGGTGTCGCCATCTTGTGACGCTTCGTGCAACCATAGTCGTGGATACGTTTGTTTTCGCCTAGTGTTTTAGAGGGAAAAAAATGATTGAAAAGGTAACTCATTCGTAATAATGCCGCGGCAAGGCATTTACACCAGAAGTGGAACGCACGATGTTTCTGAAATAACAATTTTTTGCCTGCCTGCTTCATCTTGTTCCCGCTAGATGGCGTCACCTATCCAGCCTGTCGGGGTATTTATGTCAAGGCTTCTCACGTTTTTACCGCTTCGGTATTCTAATTCTAGGTCACTCTAGTGACTCTAGCCGCTGAAACAAAGTGATCGCAATTACCGCTCGCACTTCGGCTTATTTTTACTCGGCGGCTGGAGCCTCGGCAAAGCGGGTATCGCGAGTAGCCGCGAACGAATGTGGATTTTCGAGATAGGGCCGTAAACGTAAAGCCAATCCGGAGAGTAGTTCACGTTCCGTAAAGGCCCGCGTATGCGCAGATTCGTTCCGGCAACTCGTAACACGGTAACGTAAAGCTAAAAGCCCACAATACAAGCTAAAATCACCCAATAAAAGGCATGGTTGCACTAGAACGCTAGCACCTGAAGCTGTTGTCGTCGCAAGTCAAATGGCGTGTTTGCGTATAACATTTGGCATAAATATATAGCCTGAGAGTGTGGCAATAAAATGCGAAGCTTCACGAGACTCCGTGTATACTTCGCGACAAACAAGCGGTTGAGAGAAGTACACAGTTGATAGACTTTACATTTGCGGTTTTATGCTGACAACGAGACTGACAGCGAGCTAACGCCGCTGCCTCCCCTACCCCCTCATCTCTACCTTGTCACTGGCTGATTTTGGCGGGAGGACAGTTATCGCAATCGGGTCCGGTAGTTTGAATTTGTGTTTAATCTCAGAGCAAACGGACGTTATCAGCTCAAGCGGTGTTGTCTTTTCAAAGGGGAGGCGACTCTTCCGCAAAAAATAATGTTATTAATATTGATATTAATAATAACAATGATAATAAAGAAGAAGAAAACACACCTCCGGGCAAAAAAGAAAAAAAAACTGGCCTTTTAGCTAGCGCAAAGGGAGCACGGCAAAGCCTGTGTTTTCGCGAGAGACTCATTGCCTTGACGTTTTCAGATGTATACATTGTTACCTTCTATTCTCTTTCGAACATCACCACTGGTTCTGCACGCCTATACTCATTTCACTAACATGTCAGAACGCGCAACGACCCGTCGGTACCTACATAACCCCGTTTCCTTTCAGACGGCGCCGTAGCGTTTGGTGGCGCAGTGGTTAGCGTGCGCGCATGGTGATTAAGTGGTCGCGAGTTCGAATCCTGTGTGTTTGTTGCAAATTTTCTGAAATTTCTTTCTGAACTAGATGTCTGTGTATCATTTGTACATCCAAACAAATATGTGTATAAACCTCAATGTGCTCTAGAAGTCAATCAAAAACAAATTTTTTTTCGGCCCAAGAAGAAACTAAGGAGTAACGGGAAGGAGCATCCGTTGCTCCCTTGAGGAGCATCAGAAAGGAGTAACAGTTGGTCCTCAAGGAGAGCAACGGTTCGTCCCCTTGCCGTTGCTCCTTTTAGGAGAGTAATGGGAGTGGCAATGCACTTGCTCCCTCAAAGGAGGAACCCCTATACCCCCGTTGCTCTCTTTTGGCTTAGAGTGTAGGTACAAATTGTTAATGTTATACGAAGTAAGGCTAGTAGCGAACTCTCTAGGATCTGATCTCGCGTAACTTTACAAACGCTGGTGCAACGAAACGTGGCCGCTCCAGCGGGAGAAGTGGTTTTGGTGTTGTCTTTCATCTCAACGCGATGTAAGCGGTGAGAACTACGCAGCATGTACAAGAGTAAATGAGCCGTTTTCTAATGTCTGCCGATATAGCGCGCGCGCGAGCGCCGGCGGCCATGCCCTTACGATCAAAGTTCGCTGTTGGTGCTCGAGCGACGCAACCCCCCCCCCCCTCCCCGGCGTCCTTTCATGCTCCTTCGCCCGACGAATCACGGGCGGGAGCGTTTCTTTTCTGCCTGAGGAGCAGTCGACGGCAGGCGTCGCACGCGCGTGATGTTATTGCATGCGCCCTCCATGCGGCAGAGATGGCCGGGTCGTTTTATCTCTGCTTCAGCGCGCGTTCATCGCCAGTGCACGAGCGCCTTTACTCGCGGGTAGAACAAACGATGCGCGGGGCGATGGTATTGATTTGAACTTTTCACAGAACGTTACGACGACGGCAAGGGTAAAAACTCGTCGAGCGTGTTCATATAATTGCTGTCGCAATAAAGTAATCACGCGCCGCTAGAAGTGTGGATAATTTTCCCTTTCCGTGTGTACCTCGTTTCGTTGTATATTAATTTGTTTTCACAAAAAAAAAAAATCAGTTGGCAGTCAAAGCTAGCCCTGTGTCTACTTGTCCGTGTTTTCATTTTGCGCTTTTTTAGCTATGCACCGCTTGAAGGTCACTTACCAGCTCGCCCTAAATCCCGTCCTTCTGAAGCATTGAACTGGTTTTTATCGAACATCAACACCGTTTACGGAAACCTGCGATTCTTGAACCGGGACAGAAGATGGTGCAGAAGGCAAGGAAAGTGTTTCTGGTGTACTTTAAGTCCGTCGGTCTTTGCGATGGATTGAGGTCTTCGTATGGACCTCCAAGTGTGCGCGCAATTGGTGCTGCCTTCCTCTCTTTCATTCCCTCTTTCGTTTATTTCGTTCATCCTTTGCACCATTGCAGGGTAAAAAACTAGACGTGCCTCAGATTACCCTTTGCACCTTTCCTACGTCTGGCTTTTGCTTTCTGTACTACAAATCAAATATTCAGATTTCGCTCTTCTCTCTTCTATGAGCACAAAGCTTTTTTGGTTCTTTAGAAACTCTTACGCTGAGAACGGCGAGTGCGCTCTCTTGTTGTCGTGTCGTTTTTTGAACGATGCCCGGCTTTCGCGAATATATTAAGGGGTCTATAGGGGCGCCATATAACTCGCTTAGTGACCCCCATTCGGTTCGCTTGACTTTGGATTCGCGTCGGCTTCCACCGTCTTTCCACCACTATCTCGGAGGGACCTCATTTTTGAACGCGAATTCAAAGAGGTAGGTATATTATAAACGAACTCTTAGGCGTACCGCGACCACAGCGGGAAGTATAGGCGCTGCGAGAAAACAGATCGATAATATATTCCGCACTCTACCAATTTTGAGATGTTTGAGCTATGGCACAAGCAAACAGCTGTCATTTTCATTGTGCTTCGGTAATGTTCGCGACTTCGTAAATTGATCACCTCGATAATAAAATATTAAGTAATGAATTCGGAAAGAGTGTAGGCGGTTGAGGCGCACGCTCGCTGAAAATAATAACGTTTGCGATAAATCGATTTAGAATGCTGGGATAAATTGATCGTGGCGTTGTAAACTGAAGATAACGCAGTGTCAGAGTATATCTCATTTAGTTGCTGTTGGTTCATTTTTTTTCTTTTTTTTTCTTCAGATGTTGCCCGCCAGGATTCAGGTTGCAGGAAAGAGCACATGCCGTCAAGTTAAAATGTAATGACTTGGCTGAAGTTGATATTGCCACGTGCGTTTCTTTATCACTTTTGCTGTATTCGGTTTTCGGCGACAAAGACTGTCAGCAACGCTTAGCGCGGACCGCGCCTCATTGTTCGAGAAGCTTCGCGATCATTGTAGATCGTTTTGTTAAGATTGCGCGCAAGACGCGCACACTCGAGCTTATTCTAGAATTTGCACGACAGCCAGCGATAACGCTGGAATATTCGACGGCACATGTTTAAATGCCGACGCGCTTCACCGCTTGTCAGTTGATCGACGGTCGACGCTCTGTTCGCCGCTATCAGCGTATTGCTGTACTTTGACTTTCAATTTCCCGGCCACAAGTTCGGCCAAATAAACAGTTTCATCTCGGACGTGCTGACTGCTGTCTTCGTCGACGTAACGGCCACGTGACATCTGGTGGAGGTGCTGTATTTCGGTACCAACGCCATAAATTATGCGGAGAGAGTGCCGGCAGTTAGAACCAAGAAGAAAAAAATTCTTCATCTCTCGGCTGTAAGGGAAAACCAATGTGAGGTCATCTAATTCTGTCCTTTATTATCCAAGAATATTGAGTAAGCGCAACTTTAATATTTTGCAGCGTTATCGTGAATCCATAATATACAGTGGTTTTATCGATCGGGATAGATAGATAGATAGATAGATAGATAGATAGATAGATAGATAGATAGATAGATAGATAGATAGATAGATAGATAGATAGATAGATAGATAGATAGATAGATAGATAGATAGATAGATATATAGATAGATAGATAGATAGATAGATAGATAGATAGATAGATAGATAGATAGATAGATAGATAGATAGATAGATAGATAGATAGATAGATAGATAGTGTACTCTAAATGTTCCCAGCAAGTAGGGATTGATTGATTGATTGATTGATTGATTGATTGATTGATTGATTGATTGATTGATTGATTGATTGATTGATTGATTGATTGATTGATCGATCGATCGATTGATTGTGTACTGTAAGTATTCGCAACAGGCACGACCTGTAGCCGCAAGTTTAAAACGGTAAGCTTTCACATAGAGGAAGGCTCACCATAAGGGCAATTTAATGCTTACAGTTTGGAATATCGTAATAACACAAGCGGCTCTCATTTACGATTAACTAAACGACAGATAAAAGCAATATAGGATTCAGAGTAGTAAATGAAACACAGCGCTAAACCAAAGTATAAATAAAGAAGCTGACGACACTAGCGCTGTTGGTTGGTTGGTTCAAAAACTTTATTTGGGTCCTGCAAGGCGCGCGTCAGCGCGCAGCGGGCGACTCCCACGTCGGGACCATCAGACCAAGCCTGCCGGCCCCCTCCGCGGGCCTGCTGAACGGCCCAGAACTGGTCAGCCAGGAGGGAGCTGCGGAGGGCGGCCTCCCACCTGGCCGAAGCAGTATCGCTGTGTCGCTGTGTTATATACGTTCCCATGCAGCACATTCAACTTGCCCAATGACCAGTCCAAAGTTAATATACCACTTTTTAAGCAGCGTAAGGTATGGACGCAGGGAGACACTCATATTTCAGTCACATTGTTCGAGAAAATAAACTAATTTATCTGTTGTGGTCTAACGTCAAAAGAACCACGATGTGATTATGAGGGACGCCGTAATGGAGCGCTCCGGAAATTTCGACAACCTAGGGTCCTTAAAGGGCCCGTAAAATCCCTTCTCCTCTCCGGGACTTTCGGCATTCGTCATCCCCTCAACGTTCCCCGTGACGTCAACATGTCGTCTGCTTGTCATCTGCGTCACCTGTTTGCCCTCTCGCGAGTACGCGCGCTTGCTGCACTTCGTCCTCGCGCGGCGAGGAGGAACACTCGGCCAGGAGGAGAAGAGGAGCCGACGAACGGAGCATAGCGAAGAAAAGAGCGAAACCAGCGAGGGATTCTTTTGGATCATCTAACGCGTGTAATTCCGCTATTACGGCACTCTTTCGAAAAATTTTCACGGCTACGTGTTCGTTGTATACTCCTGCACAATTGCAACAGGACTATATTTCGACCTCCGGGTGGTCAAAAGAAAGAAATAGAAAGAAACAAATGCAAAAGTGATACAAGAAACAGAGAGAAACAAAAGAAAGATAGAAAATAAATTCGCCGCGTATCTGCGTGCTTCGCTGCAAATATCGTCGAAAGATGATAGTCTTCCGCCGGCCGTACTACATGAGTACTCCTCATCTATGTTGAATCGCCACATCTAGCTCATAGCGTCGCATTTGCAGCGCAGCCCGAAAAACACTAGCATTTTCAGCGCAGCCTAAGAAACACTAGGGTCTTTAGAATTACGTATGTATGTATTTTGTAGTGGAGGAAAACACCACCTAATACTTACGTATTGATGTTGCGCCTCAGATATACGTAATATATACTTTTTGATCGACAATATTCACAAGTATCAACGCCGCTACCAGTTCAAAATGGCTGGGCGTTCAGCAAGTGGTTAAACTTTGGCCGGGTGGCTGAATCGGGTGACAAACAGACAGACAGATAGAGCGATAGACAGACCAAAATTTCTACGTTTAAGTTAGCCTAGGAAGACTATCGTCTTTAATAAAAGAGAACAAGGAAGGCCATCCACACTCTAAGGGAAAATTACCCGAAAGAGTAGCAGAACCCAATAGGCGCGCGCAGTGAACGGATAGATTGCTGGAGGAGCAACCACGCAGGGATGCGTGAAGCGTGCAAACCAGTAATGTTAGTCTGCAAAGGGAGCAACCGCGCGAGAAACGCAGGCCGTGTGTAGGGATACGTTCCGTGTGCCAACCGTTGTCGAGGGAACTGATGGTCCTCCTCGCTCTTCGGTCAGCCTTCCGGCTTGACTTCGTGTTGGCGGTTGTGTCGCGCTGGCAATTAGTTTGACGATGTAACAACTATGCCTCGGCGCCTTAGATATACAAGCATGCGTGAATGAGCATGGCCGGTGTCCTACTCTACACTGGGGGAAGTGTTTGAAGGGATCAAAAGAAAGAAAAATAAATGGGGAAAGAAGGCGCTTTCAAGGTCGAACATGTGCACCTGTCCATTTCCTGCCCACAAGCGATCGCTTAGCCAGGTCTTTTTTTTTTAAAAATAACATCAACGCCTGCGTCGTTTCGCTAATCTTCAACTAAACCAATAATACGTAGGGGTGTAAATACACAATTTAATCAAAAAAGCTTAAATTTAATCGTCTAAACTTTATGAGTCGGTGTGCACAGTATAGAAAACTACGACTGTCGTTTCTTTGTAAGGTAGAGATTCGATTATATGAACGAAAGTTTGCCTTCTGAATAGGCATAGTTGTTTTCCCTTGTTACCTCGTGGACATATTGGAAGTTTAACTTTGCAAGCAAGTTTTAACCAGAGATAAGCAGTAATGTAACGCTGCGGGTTGCCCTTACTCATGAAGGGAAGTGTGCCTGTTTACTAATGCTGTTTTGAAAACGAAGCCAGCCGATCGTGCAGCTTCATCCGTGCGGTCATTGCCGAAAATTTAAACTGCGCTTAGGACGAGACACCAGAGTAGACGCGGACAGGACGAACGTTGAGTTCGTCCTGTCTGCTTCTACTCTGGTGTCTCGTCCTAAGCGCAGTTTTCATAATGTGTCTTACCAACTAGCCCCCCCGACACACGCGCCTCGAGCACGCGAAACTCGTCAAACTAATCTAGTTTGGTCAGGACGCGAAACCATTTGTGCTAACAAAGTCAGGCGGTACAAATCAACACTAACTAAATGAACAGCTTCAAAGTAGTCTAACCTTTACCAGATTTATTATCTCTGACATACGTGCTGCCATTAGCTAGCGAAGGTTCTTTGGTGTCGGGTGGGGAAAAAATAGAAATACATGGAACGCAGTAAAGCTTATCGAAAGGCACAAAGAGAGAAAAAGCGTCCAGTTTTGTCAAACACTTTTTGAACCGCATAGCTTTCGCGAGCAGAAGTGGTGTCGTTGGCACTTTACAACATATAACACTCTAGATTATGTCACTGCTATCCTCTTCCTTCACATTCTTGTTTTTGTTCTTCTTGTTCTTTTTTTAGCAAAAACGGTCGTGATGGCAAAGTAATTACTTTTCCGACGAAAATGGGCCTGACTTCCAGTTCGTTTGTTCCCTTCATTTCTTCTAGGTTTTCTGAGCTGATTAATTTGTTTCCTTCATTTCTTCTAGGTTCTCTGAGCTGACTTAGAATTCCTTTCAGTCGCGATTTTTCAAATTGAATTTCTTTTGTTGTCGCAGGCTTGGGTGGCTGCAGACTTCGACAAAGCAGCCTCGAGAAATCATTTAGCTAATTGCGCATTCAGCGTCCTCTCATCTGTCGAAACAATGCCTCGCGGTTGAAGCCGGTGCGTTCCGCCATTTCATGAATCACCCCGAACTGTAATAGAATGCTTTATTGGTATTACAGCTCTGACGTTGCTGAATCCCCCATTTTCTCGTTTTTTTTTCGTTTGTTTGTTTCCATTAAATCTCATTGCTTGTAAGTGTGCAGGCTGAAGTTTCCGAGAACGTTTGTAAGGACTCTTGTTCTGGTAACTAAAATAAAAAAACGCTGTTTAATTAGCCTGTGTTGAAGAACGGCGAATTCGGGGAAGAAGAATGGATTTTTGTAAATTGAGGTCTTTTTTTAAACATTTGTGCCTGGATAGCAGATTTTTTATGATGGTGTGGCGAACAGAATTGTGAGGTCCACTTCTAACTCTGGCGGCCGCAGTTTAACGAACGAAATGGTAATAACGTGTCGTTTTATTATTATTATTATTATTATTATTATTATTATTATTATTAATATTATTATTATTATTATTATTATTATTATTATTATTATTATTATTATTATTATTATTATTATTATTATTCGATATGGGTGCACCAACACCAAATATCAGCCCCGGTGGTCTATTGGTAGTGCTCGACTGCTGAGCCGAAGGTCACGGGATCGAATCCCGTCCGCGGCGGCCGAATTTTCGATGGAGGCGAAAATGCTTGTGGTCCGTGTACTTAGATTTTGGAGCACGTTGAAGAACACCAGGTGGTCAAAATTTCCGAAGCCCTCCACTACGGCATCCCTCAAAATCATATCGTGGTTTTGGGACGTTAAACCTCTACATATATTATTATTATTATTATATTATCTTCCACGTGCGGCGCATCGTTCTACGCAACTTGTCTAGGTCGTTTACAAGATGTTGAGATGTCGCCGTTAAAACTTGCCCATGGGCACGCTACATACAAAGTGCGCTTCATTAAGCTCATGTACTGTCACTGAAGAAAGAAATAATCAAACTACAATGATTGAGTGGAAGTACCCTATGTATTGATGGAGGCATAGCTAAAGAAAGGAAAACATAAATTAACTGAAACACACTGCTAGGCTTCCCGAGATGACCGTCACACCAGCGAAGTCATTGGGTGGACAGAATTGCCCATTCGGCCATTTCGAATACGAGCCCCATACTGTACACTCGTGTGCAGTGCCATTTCTCTTGCTTTTCGCAACAGACATTATATATGGCGCTGTCATGGCCCTGTCTGTGTCTTTCTTTTTTATCATACTTTTGACCACTTTTCCTTGACCAGAACAGTAGTATCCCTTATTTTCCTTTTACGTTTACACGATACATATTTCTTCTCGGTAAAAGTTCCGCTTGGAACGCTGATACTAGCCGCATTGCACGCAATAATACTGAAGCTTGCATTGTTACGCATTATCCTTAAAAGAGCTTTTCTGCAGCGAGAGAGACAGAAATTTATCATGGTTTAAAAGCTGAGAGACCTGCCTGAATCAGTGTTCTGACCTGCTGCTCAGCTTTGGAGAAAGGGAAGGGGTGCAAAAAAGAAGGTGTTGATTATGAGGACGAAGGTGACGCTGAAACAAAGGCTTGAATATCTAAAGATTCTTTACAGACTGATGTCCAGTTAAGTCTCGTGAAAAAAATTTGCTGAGAGCTAAGTTTGCGGTGAACGTACGTGGTGTAAGGAGAGAGGCAGAGACAACGCCCGTACGCTGGACCCTCTGTTCTATTAAATGCGAAGCATTTCTTAGCGAACCTCTCGCACTTTGAGCGTTTCTATCTACGTATCAATCAATCTATCTATCTATCTATCTATCTATCTATCTATCTATCTATCTAGCCGCCTACGTCTAAGTGCTCTCATGATCGCCTCCTTAACTTGGTGTAGACCAAAATTTGCATGGGAGGGTAAGAGTATTTGACGAATATGATTGCCGGTTCAGGACATGAATAACATTAAAATCCTGTCGCGTACGTCGTCAAACCCTTTCCACTAGACACGTGTGGCACATAGCCGTTTACCATGGGCCGCTGGGTACGGGTATGCGCCACAGGTGATTGACAGTTTATATCTACCCAGGAACAGCGAGGACAGACATCGGTAACTTGAATGCTAGATCGTTAAGGAAAACCAACATCGGCAGCGTTGACTCAACGAATGGAAAGAATGAAAATTAGGATACCAGCCGGAATCGAACCCAAGCATTCTGCGTGGCAATCAGATATTCTACCACTGAGCCACGCCAGGTCTATAAACTGGTTTGAAAAAACAGCATACGCAGGCGTATATCGGTACAACGTCAATTGTGGTTGTGGTGCTGGCTGTCTAATTTTAAAACAACGCAATAAACACTACATGATACTCCTACGATGTGTACTCCTACGATACAGGCGTCATATCAGATTAACGTCTGTAGTTCCAGTGTTGGCTCCGCTTTTATAGCAGTCTAATAAAGATTACATTTGTATTCCTATGATTGAGCAAGATATATTGAAGCATTCCTTGACCCCAGTGGAATACATTAACGAAAGTTACATATGATATCCACATCACCGCACCGTAAAGTGCACTTCGTCCGCCAGAACCGCGCAGTCTCCTCTTCATTTCTTACGAGGCTGGGCGATGGCCTCATGCTGACCGAGGATGATGCCAGATTGATTGACAGCCGCTTTGTGGTTTAGGCTACGTAGGCCACATACGCCCAGGTAGCCTTCGAACACGACAAACACCAGCCACTGATGTTGGTCTACGTAGCACTGTCCAGGCCTACCAGCCTCGGCGGCCTATACCTCACCAACGCGAACTTTGGCTTCGGGTTCCGACATGTCGCCGGCTCTGTCGACAGACAATTTGTCGACGAAATGACCGAGGCATCCACGAATTCCAACAGCTCTACTATACCACATACTTCACTACACATGGACCCCTCGTCACCACGATCACGACCGGATACTATAACAAGTCATGACCAGCTGCTGGTGCTCACTGATCAAGGTGAAGCCGCCCTTGTTCAAGAACTGTCAAGAACTTCTTCCTCACATGCACACGGGTTAGTGAAACGTGCGTGTGTTCTCGGGACACGTATAAGTACTACATATCACCTTAACGCTTCTGGTGTTGGTAATACCCACGTTGCCATTGGCAGCGTTACCCAACCGTGAACAACTGGTTATATAACACATATGCGGCTCTTCAGCATATATATGTGTGCGTATAAAATTTATACAAATCTTTAGCATCATTTTGTAACGTGTCGCTCACTAAAAAAAGTTACGCCAGTCACCTACCCGCCGCATGCTTCGCATAACATCGACTCCCACGATACGTGGGATCTGCCGAATTTTTATTCACCTTTCTCTTTCTTGCGCTGGCCGAGCATGACAGCCCACGCTCCGTTGCCGCTCTTTGTCGTAACTGTAATTCCTGTTGTCCCGACGCTGTATCAGTATGTGTTAAGGCGAAGGCCTCAGATGCCTCATTAAATGCGAAAATTGATCGGCCTCGGCGGCGGCGTCGGCGCCAACACGAGTGATACAAGATATCATCACGTGATGACGTTCCCATATGATATCATCATGGCGTCACTACGGCCTCCTCGTCGCTCACCTGTCCTCCCATTCTTTTATTAGGGCGGCTTCTTCAGGTGCGCTGTTGCTCTACAGGCAAAACACGCTTTACAGGACGGCGTTATTATTTAAAATATTTTTAAGGCGAAAGTCTAAGAAGCCTAAAATAATGTCACATTTACACTGCAAAGGCGAAGCAATGAATGCGATAGCACCAACTTGTAATGTTACACAAAGTGAGGCTGGCAACTAACTATATTGGATCCGACGTAGCGTAACTCTACAAAACGCTAATGTAAGATAACACGGCTGCTTCAGGGAGAGATGCTTTTTCCGCACAGTCTCTTCGCGAATCAAAGTTCAAAGTTGCTGCTCGAGCGAACACCCCCACCCCCTCTAGCGTCCTTTCATGCTTTTTAAAGACGGGCGGGGCGTTTCTTATCTGCTTCGACCCCCTTTGAGCGCAAGAAACGCTCGCAGACTATAAAAAGCTGACGTTGCACAATGCCCTGTCGTCCACCGTCTTTGTCAGCGTCACGGAACACGAGCCATACTTTCCGAGGCATTCAGTTGCAATGGTAGCGCAATCAAGGGGGCCGACACTCGCCTTCATTTCCGGTTCCTCTTTGTTTTTTTCCGGAACAATACACCGGAAGTTGCTTCCAGTAGGGGCTAGCTTTTCTTGCTTTCTCAACTCCTTCTTCCCTCGTTTCGACTGTGCGTTTCGTTCTCGTTTTTTTTTTTATCATCTTGGCAAACTTTCCTTCTTCATCGCAGAAACTGTCGCTGAATTTGTTCTGTATTCGGATGTGTATTCAAAAGCACGTTTGCGCGCTAGACCAGTTTGTAAGAAAAGGCGCCGGCGGTCAACCGAGGCAGCGAGCGTGACATTAGTAAAAGATCGTACGCTCACTGACGCCGGGTTTTCACATACGACGCGCCGCCCAGATATCTGAGTTACAAAAGCTGCGCTTAAAAGGTTGTAACATTGAAGTTTTTCGTTATAAAACCCTGCTCCGGGACAACCATTATACCGAGACGTTCAAGACCTCTCTGTTACTGAGGCATCTTACTATATGAGGCTTGAAACTTGGCAATTTTATTTGTTTGCTATCCTGAATGATATACCTTTTTTTTCTATACGAACCACTCTATCGCATGCGAAATGTTCTGTGAATCACTTTCCTCAGCTTCGCTCATAAAACGCCCATCCGCCAGGTCACCTCTCGTGGCTTTTCATAAGTTTGCATGGTTATAACAGAGGCGCGGCGCGTAGCTTTCTTGCTCCGCGCGTCGGCTTCAATATCGAGTGATATGTCTGCGGGAATGAGCTTGCGCCTTTTTGGTTTCCGCATTCCACACCACGTCTAGACTGTCTCGCATTCTTCAAGATCCTCGTCCATCACGCAGATGTTTTTCTATTTATCCGGATTTCTTCACTTAATTTTGCTATTTTTCTTTGTTTCTCGGTGCTATCTCTACGTCTTTGACTTCGTGTTCTTGCTGCACTTGCCACGCACTTCAATTTCACAAACATTCCTTGTTCTTGTTTTTCCTGTCAGGGCAAGAGCAAACACGCTCCTGATAGGCCGAATGATGCAAGGGTGGAAACAAACTGCGCGGCAATGTTTTCAAGCTCTCAGGGTGTTTAGCCGCTGAGATTTATTCGCCTTCCCCCTCACTGCTTCTTCTCCCTCGCCCAACCTTTCCCTTCGTTTATTCCTTGTTACCGCGTTCCGAGATGACGATGTATTTGCACTCAAGAAATATGTGCGCGCTTTCTCGGCAGATACGTAATCCGACCTAGTACGCGGATCACTGAACTCGATTCCGCTTTCAACCGTGAATCGAAGCAGTAAATTGCGATTTTCACTGCACACCGTGCGCGTGACATACAATTAGACGTTGCTATGTTTCCCCTACAGCCTAGAATTATTACCAGGTTAGAGTAGCAGTCGGCAACTATAGTAATGATGTCGACACTTATGGGGTAATCCCTACCTATTCCTGGATTCTTCGTGTGGTGCTTCCGAAGAAATCAGTGATTTAATATAAATAAACATAAACTTGTAAGGATTGTTCTTTTTCTTTTTTTATTGCCCAAGACGAGAGATAGACGTAAGTGCAGGCATTGCTTGCTGTGATATGAGCTACACTTCAATGCCGAAAAAGGGTGTGCGTTCTAATAGGCGAGGCTAACCTAATCTAAAATTGATTACAGATTGTGTATCGTTAGTCGAAATAGCATTGTTAGGATATCAGCGCTGCTGCGGTAAATTGTACAAGCAATCAAAACGTGATTCATTTACTATAGCCATAAACATTAACCTTACTAGAGCTCGCGCAACTTCCTTTCGGGTTGTCGATGTTTCGGTTTAGGTGAGCTTGCGCATGTGTCACTTAAAGCAAAATAAATGCATGAGTCAGGTGGTCCGATATTGTAAACGTTTGCTATCACCTTCGGTTGTCAGGCGGCTGAGTCTGCATTGGTGCATGGCTAGGATGTCGCGTTTAGGATGTGGTCTCGACGCTTTCGTTATCGGATATCACGAATGTGATCACCCTTGCTGGTTGCAGTTATAAATTTTCGTGTTGCCGCAAAAAACGTCAGTTGAAAGTGGACCGCGTGTCCTGTGTGTCTCCTGTTCCCGTCGCCGTTTCTTTAGCGCTCCTTTGTTCCGTATCAAGTATGAAGCAACATGCGCAGAGACATATCTTACTCAGCAATATTTGCGACACGCTTTTCGTATGACTGTTAGTAATGTTTCGCTCATGCAAGAAAAACGTGATTTTTTTTGTTATCAGTTACTTTGTTTTATCTGTTCGTGGGTTCAGAAGAGCCCTATCTCGTTTGGCCGGTCGATGCGCACAACGTGTTTTCCTATCAAGGCGTGGTCGCACGCGCCACTATGCCGAAAAATCTTGGCCCGCGAAAATGGGTGTGGCACGGCGTTGACTCGATAGGTTGCCGCTCGCCGCTTTCGGGTCGTGAATAATGCCTTCTCGTCTTTTCTTCGGGGGCCATCCCTTCATCTGCAAGAAACCACCCTTGTCCGTGGGATGACAGTGATTGCCGAGTACGTAGTCATTATTTTACGCTCTGTCTTGCTCCTGAGAAAGCGTGTAGGCTACGCGAATTGCCGCAAAAATGCTTCACGACATCACCACTGTGAAGTTAGTTCGAGCAACTTTCGTGGCGTCAATCGTGGAGGGGGGGGGGGCGTTGTCGCGCATTCATAGGTATTTGTCAGAGAACTAACCTGCATGGGATTTGATCGCAGTACTACGCAGTGTTAGCTGTCGCAACGCCCTGACTACTTCCCCAGCTTCATCTATTTTGCAGTGAAAGCACTATCGCTGTCGATGCAGGCGAAAATCACATTGCCATGGAGGCGTAAACGCTGGAGGCCCCTATTAGGTGCACGTTGAAGAAGAAGAGGTTGTAAACCTTTCCCGAATCCTCCGCTATGGCGTGCCTGATAACTATATCGTGGTTTTGGCACGTGAAACCCCAGCAGTTATTGTAGAGCAAATTTCATAACTGTTGCTCTCGTACTTGCTATTTCATCGACGTTATCAGCAGCGTCACTCTTGTCGGACGTGCTACCGTTGTTTTCGAAAGTACTTCGTAGTTTTTCTTTTCATTGAATGGTATTACACATCTTTTTTTTTTTTCACAGGTTGAAAGGTAAATTATGGCACAGAATTGTGACGTTCCCTGATATGTACCAACACGATATGCCCAAAAATATTAGGGTCTACTACGCACCCAAAATACGCGCCCGATTTTGTGTGGGTAATCATTCTGGATTGTGATTTTTTCTTCATTCCACGACGCTGCGCCATGTTGTAGCGCTTGTGGCGTGTTCTTTATTGTCCTTTTAATTTCTATATTCCAAGCAAACATAATCAAATGTCCAATGCATTGTCTTCTTCAATTACGTGTTCTTCTACATACGGCTCTGCAAAACGAATTTCCGTCTTCCATCATATCCCTTTGGTTGTCCTCGCGAAAGCCAGAACTGGCATTCTTTACTTCATTCCGACGTCCCGCTCATGTCTTTCGATCGCCAACCTGTAGCACCGTTAGGGTAACGCAGTGACCAAGACTCATGACGCGAACAATTTTCTCTGTCCAGACAGAAAAAAAGGGAACATAGCCGTGCTACAAATGTGGCCACTGGACTCGACAAAGCGGCTTCTATAAGCCTCCAGTGGCCATATATACTTCGCGTAATTAAATCGCTCTCAGAGCTTCGTTCAGCCTTCTAATTCAATTATCACGATATACTGCCCTACGCCTGATCCTCCCGAGGGTACTGATGCGAGCCACTACATTTGTGAGATGAAAGGCGCCGCAGAGCTTCTCTCTTTCTTCTACCATAAATTTATTAGGCGCACACGCTCGTTCGGAATAATTACAAAATGTGGAACGGGTCAGTTATTTCGCTTACATTTGGGGTTCTATGCAACAGTATCCGTTGTATAGTCGGTTATAGACGTATTTTCAAGTGCGCACCATTCGTTAAAACAAGGGTGCTGTTCTTTCTCGATAATTAGGGAAGAATATTTTTTAGGGTTGCATGCTTCAGAAAGCTGACAGAATGCTAAGCGGAATGTCGTACTGTTGTTCTCGTACTGTTGCCGTATACGAAATTCTGCTTTATCCAGGAATATATGACGTGTGGATTAGGGAGTAGACGCAGGTGGCGGAAGCAGCTGACCTTATTTATCCGAACGAAGTGAATTTTAGCGGGTCCCTTAAAGCGTAAATGAGATGACGTGTTTGGCCATGGTGAGTCGCGCGAATGAAAAGGCGCGTCGCGTCTCGTTTTAGTCCGGCTATGCCCAAACACTTCAAACATTGCAGTGCACGTAACAATTGTAGCAAGCACGGCGCGCATCGCCGTTGTGCATGAATTTCGACAGCGGAGTTGTGTAAGCTTAGCAAATCCCCGTTGTCGTCACGCATTAACCGGTTGAGCGAGGAGGTAACACGTTCAGAGAGGGGGGCGAGCCTGTATCGGGAAAAAAACGCTATATGAATGTTATGTAGTGGGAATAGCTTCCTTAACATATGTAATATTGCGTGGCAGAAGTGTGGAATCGCGCCAGGCGTAAAAACATGTGAATTGCGATACACTTCGACGACGCAAACCACCGAGAAGAAAAGGCGAACAGAAAGAGCGTTAACTCGTAACTAACTTTATTCTTGCAAATCCACCGCAGTATATACACCATGCCACAGATGCGCAATGACACCATGCGTCACATTCAACAATCGGCCACTCTCAATGCACATGCTAGTTCAGAAACCTATAAAAAAAATCAAATTCAGCTGAACGCAGTACCACGACGCTCTTTGACGTTCTTGCGAGTTGGCGCTCTTTCCTTTCGCCTTTTCTTCTCGGTGGTTTGCGTCATCGAATTGTATTCTAACATGGACCAACTAGCCCAACAACAAGTTTTACTAATGTGAATTCCGCAACGAGCGGGTGTATTAAGGGGGTACTGACACCATTTTCGAAGGTGAGTATACTCTGCCATATTAATCTCCTTCATAGAGAGATGGCTCTGAGCAAGTGTGAAGCTCAGGCAGTGCTGATAAGATATTTTATTTTGATAATAAAGTCAATTTATTCATGGCGCACCTACTGACATCGACACTAGCTTGACGTCAGGCTACAGTACTAATTCCGGTGACTTTACGCAGCAGTCTGGCTAGTTGTGATGACGTCGGGTGCCAAAACTTCCAAAGTGGCCGCTCGTGCGTCACCAAAACATTCAGAATGACCGCTTGTGCGTCACCAACGGAGCCACAGTGCGGAGCGGCCGTGGAAACGTCACGATATCTTGCGCGAGCACGTGACGAGAAGCTCATATCGTGTTGTGACGTCAGGGTACAGTAGGAACCGAAACTAGCTTTTAAAAACGTACTGTAATTACTTTTTGAGGGTGCACTCACCCTTAGCTGTGCATTTTCTAGGCTCTTGAGGGATGAGGCTTTCTGATGAAA
The DNA here is from genome assembly GCF_013339695.2 of Rhipicephalus sanguineus. Taxonomy (NCBI): domain Eukaryota; kingdom Metazoa; phylum Arthropoda; class Arachnida; order Ixodida; family Ixodidae; genus Rhipicephalus; species Rhipicephalus sanguineus. Next base: position 34,827,497 of record NC_051185.1, read on the forward strand.
GAAACCGACAACTGCAAATTTTCGCGTCAGTACTCCTTTAAAGGTCCACCCATTACATAGCGCTCCGACATATTTAATCATCGTCAGCAGCAAAAGCATCAACAAAGTGAGCAGCTGCGTAGGTTCGCGTGTTTCCTTACGGGCGCCTAGTGGGCCCTTCGCTAATTCTCAAAAGGAAGAGTTATGGTGTATAGTGGGAACTTCGCAACTGTGCTTGCAGTAGGCAGTCTAGGATAGTTTGAAACGGCCAATGTCACGCGCCCAGACGTTCGTTTCATTGCGCTATGGTTGAGGCATCCACCGAGAATTGAATCCGGGCTAGGCGATGCGCAAGGGGACCAGTTACGCTATCAAGTTCTCCCTTGAAGGCGAAGCTCAAGCGTCCTCCAATTTTTCTTTTCTTTTTGTATTGTAGGAAGGCTAACTTCAAAGGTGTTGTAACTCGTGATGAGTTATTCAGTATGCACGTAAATAAACTGTCCTTTTCGAAAGGAGCTGTTCACATGTGAGGGGACGGCCTCAAATCAACCAAAGGGAACAGGGTTCCCTGTGAGAAAGGGGGGGGATTTGGAGAGGGGAAGGGGGTAGTCCTAAGAACATCAGCGCCCGCGGTAACACGTCAACAGGCGCCAAGGGACGGGAGGAACAAACCGAAACGGGCTACGCGGCTACAAATTGCGTCCACCTTCGCCGAGACAGCCCCGCAATTGCTGCGGTGGTACGTAGCAGTCTCCAGAGCGGGTGTCTCGTTTGTCTCGAGCGAAACAAGAACGTCGTGAGAGTGCGAGAATTACAGGGCCTGCAGGGAGACACGACCTTCCTCTCCTCTCCAACAGCCTACGCCCTGGTGTCGTTCATCGGTCTTCAGTTCGCTTCGTTAGGGCGTCTGTCCTCTTCCTACCAAGCTAGTTCCGCGCAGCATTGCGAGGGTTCAGATGTGAGGTGCCGAGCAGCTATATTCGTGTGCGATTTTTTCTGGAGTGGTCCAGCCGCCGTGCTGCTAGTTGGCTTCTAGACGCAGCACCAGTCTGCATGGTTAATAGACCGTGTAGATCTGTAGTTACAGGAACTCGAGGAAAGAATTTCTGTCATTTGTTTTGCTTACTATGCCGACCCGACCGTCGCGGGATCGAATCCCGGCCGCGGCGGCTGCATTATCGATGGAGGCGAAAATGTTTGAGGCCCATGTACTTAGAATTAGGTGCACGGTCAAGAACCTCAGGTATTCGAAATTTCCGGAGCCCTCCACTACGGCGTCTCTCGTACTCATATCGTGGTTTTGCGACGTTAAACCCAAGATATTATTATTATTATTATTATTATTATTATTATTATTATTATTATTATTTATATTATTATTATTATTATTATTATTATTATTATTATTATTGTTGTTTTGATTACTACATATCCTTCGCAGTGTGTCCATTCGCAGAAAATCATTGGATAGAATCCTGGCCGCGGCGGCCGCATTTCGAGGGAGGCGAAATGCTAGAGGCCCGTGTGCTTAGATTTAGGGGCCGGTCAATGAACTCCAGGTGTTCCAGATTTCCAGAGCCCTCCACTACGGCATCCCTCATAATAATACCATGACTATTGGACCTAATATCGCAACAATTATTATCATACTCGCCGAAACAGCCGTGGCAACGTACCGCAGTTTTCATTTTTGATAGCAATAACACGTCACTTGTGATAAGAGCGACGATGTGTGCCCCGAGTTCCTTCAGCTGTCTACAAGAAATATTTATTAAGGAAAACAAATTGGCTAAGAAAGTGGCGGCAGTGAATTCCGCCTAGTCGGCCAATCGCGAGAGCTTGTTCCGTTCTCTCACAAAGCACGACCATATGAGCAATGGCAGTTAAATACAGGGCTGACTACATCACGTGATAGTGCCAGTCAAGTGTAAATTGCATCTTAATATTTTCTGGAAAAACGCTCATGATGTTTTCTTACATTATCATTGCATTCAGTTTCTTAGAATAGTAGCCCGACTTGATCTGTTGATATCTAACCTCTATCACGTGACCATAACCCCGACCAAGCCGGTACACTGATCGCATTGTCAGTAAACGAATTGTATGTTTGTTAATAACGCGTGTGTTCATTTTTAGACACAGACAGACAGGCGTCCATTTTTTTAAACACTAAACAAAGCAGCTTCATGCTCGCGCTATTGGACTAAATATTAAACTCTAAGCACGTATACGCCAACGTTTATTCCATTCCGAATTTATTTGAACTAGCTAGAGTGGCACAGCATGGAAGCCGTAATTAGAAGCCGCCACCTAGTGCTCAGCGGCAGAATGCGAAATCCACTAAGTAGCCACGGTTCGTTGAGTACACTAGCTAGAAAAAAGTATATACACACTGAACATTACTGCGAATGACGTCGATGGCAGCTACAAAGCGCGAGATGGACAGTGGTGTGACACCATGATGTACCTTGCACAGCGGACAGGAAGCGTTAAGCGGGAATCTGTGTCTTCAAGCTAATGCACACTGAGAGAACCGAAAGTTGCTGAAAGAAGAAAGAGAAAAGAAAGAAGAAGAAAAGAAAAAGAAGAAAAAAAAGAAAGAGAAAAGAAAGAATGAAAGACACGGTAAGAAAAGAAGAAAGAAAAAAAAGAAAGAAGAAAGAGAAAGAAAGAAAGAAAGAAAGAAGAAAGAAAGAAAGAAAGAAAGAAAGAAAGAAAGAAAGAAGAAAAAAGAAAGAAAGAAAGAAAGAAAGAAAAAGAAAGAAAGAAAGAACTGCTTGTCCCTCGGTCGACGGATAGGCGCGATGGATTCTGTCACGCCAACTACATATATAGGACGAAGCCCACTCAGATGTGGTCTCTGCGATTTTCCTCCAACCTCACGTCACTCCGCTATGTATTTCTTTCTTTGTTCTCCCACGAGGAGAGGAGGAAGTAACAACCCAGCACGCGAATGTAGGGGAGAGTAAAATATATTATAGAAAGGAAAGGCACAGTTAAGCGATGAAGCTGGCACGCCATATCCTCTTCGCGCTGCATTGGGCGGGGTTCTAGCCTCCTCACGTAAATGCCCTCTGTCGGAAGAAATGGTAGTCTCACACCCTTTCACACCCTCTCATACCCTTGCTTTTTGCACTAGCTTTTAAAATGTTCCGGAGACGTCTCGCGTCATTTAATCGTTTCCTAGGTGGAAGTGAAGGTGCTAACGCTGGAAGGAGGGGAGAGGAATAAACTTTATTAAGAACCAGCAATTTAAGTGCCTTGGCCTAGGCCTCCTACTGAGCAAATTGAAAATTTTTGGGTTGCTCCGCGGGCACGGAAACGTACCTGGCTTGAGTGCACTCTCACCGCAGCGATGTCATTGCGTACCACATTACGTTACATAATCTACGCGCGCTTTGTGTATAGGTGTAGGTGTCGGTTTCCGCGAGTTTGCCTGGGGATTAAAAAACTAGAACCTCAGAGTTTAATGAATGATTATTCTTCGATGCGAAAACGGTGGTCGACCTTTCCCGCTACAGCGCTGGTCCAGCGGGTTCAATAACTCTTAATAGCCAGGTAACCTGTTATCTGTTAGCATGGAACGAAAAATGATAGGAGTAACATTAACAGTCCGAGGACGGCAGAATGGATCAAGGAACAATCAGGGGTAGCGGGTATTCTACTTGACATGAAGCGACAGAAGTGGACCTGGGCTGGCCACGTCATGCGTGGGGCAGAGAACCGGTGTACAGTGAGAGCAAGAGAATGGTTACCAAGGGATGGATAACGCAGTCGAAGAAAGCAGCGAGTGAGATGGAGCGGCGAAATTTAGCATTTCGCAGGGACAAACTGGAATCAGCTCGCACAGGATAGGGCAAACTCGGGATCACTGGTAGAGGTCTTCGTCCTGCTGCGGACATAAACAGGCTGATAATGATGATGATAGTGATGATTAGCTGATTGCAACATTTGATTCAGGGCATAATTTCTTGGTCGCTTTGCTCGACGACTATCTCCGTCTTTATTCTTTGCATCCTCCAATTCCTTTCTTTTTTGTCGTGTTTTTTTTTTTCTTCGCGCCTTTGATAGTGACGACAAAAACATAGTCAACGCGTCGCGCTGGTATAATGGTCATGGTGCTCGACTGCTGACCCGAAGGTCGCGCGATCGAATCCCGGCCGCAGCGGCCGCATTTCGATGGAGGCGAAGTACCAGAGGCCGGTGTGCTCAGATTTAGGTGCACGTTAAAAAACCCCAGTTGTCGAAATTTGCGGAGCAATCCACTGCGGCGTCTCTTCGTAATGATATCGTTGTTTTAGGACGCAAATCCCCAGCGATTGTCATGACACCATAGTCGACAGCTTTCGGCAGCCCATTTCTTCCAATTAGTTTCTGCACATTCAAGAACGATAACAGGTCAACGGTTTTGTTTAAGCTAACAGCTCACAGTCTCAAGCGGGCATGCAGTATCGTTCCCGCAACATTAAAGTACTGCACAGTATACATACTGGCCGCATTCATGGTGTAAATACACTCACGTCATTAACACCATTTGCTAAAACACGGTACGCGTTAAGACCTCGCAACTTGCGGCTCTCGGGAGTTCTAGCTAAACGTTCGGCGTAATCACACTCGTGCATGTTTTCGAGCACGCAGGCAGTTTTCCCCACATTGCACGTTCAACGTTAACTACCACACTCCAATTGTCAAACAAAGCAAGAACCGCGTCTTTCTCGACGGGTTAAGACTCTGGAACGACTGGCGTTTCTTCCGGCTGCCTGCGTGTTTCTCCGTAGTTTCCGCCTAACGCGCACGCATCAGCGAAAAATGCGCCGCTCCAGCTCCTTCCGCTGAATGCGGGTCATCAGCGTTTACCGCTAAACGTCGCCTCGTGCTCTCCTTCCATCGCGTGTCTGTAGATATGCACGCTTTCTAAGTAATGGAGATAGCAGTGCTTATTCAAGCGAAGCTTACATGACTCGTAGATTTCGGTGGTGACGCGGTACGCGAAAAGCCCGGCGCAGTTGAGTGTACAGATATGCGGCCATCGAAGGGGCGCCGGTTGAATGCGTATTCTTGTGCGCATTTTTTTGATAAATGACGCTCTCTCGATCGTGGGCTTGTCGGCTATCAGACGTTTCTGAGATGGCAATCTGCTCTTATGTCGAGGTGACTTGTCACTTCACGTTGTCACATTTCATTGTTGCCTCAGTATGAACGCACGACCATCGTTGTTGCTTGTAGCAACTGAAGTGTTGCGCTGCTGAGCTGATGAAGGTGGTGGATTCGCTGATTCGCAAAAGTAATTATGGCGTAGTGCGCAACTAACAATGTACTTGCAGTAGGCATTCTACGATAGCTTGAAACAGCCAATGTTAGGCGCACAGTCGTTCGTTTCCTTACGACACGGTTGAGGCATGCCGCGAGAACCGAAGCCAGGCTATCAATCAAGAAGGCGAAGCTGAAGTGTCCTTGAAGTTTTGTTATTATTATTATTATTATTATTATTATTATTATTATTATTATTATTATTATTATTATTATTATTATTATTATTATTATTATTATTTGTAGTAGCAGTAGTAGTAGCTGAAATATTTCATGATAAAGCGGCTGGAGAGCTGCCGTCATATTTCTTTAATTCGAGTTAGACGCACCATACAGCATACGACGAACGGTGGTGTCGAGAACGCTGCGCTCGATTAAACTGGGGCTTGGTTCGATAATCGGCCAAGGTTGTACTGCCATTACGGGTAATGCGACGCACGCAAACGGAATTACAATATTTTGCTCGTCTACCTACGTGGCATACGCTAGGCAAACCAGATCGTATTTCCCCATTACTTCCGCCGCCTTCAAGTAAACGCGTGTCCATACTGAAGTTCACGAATAGAACCGCGCATGCGCTGCCAGATCTGTTTGTCGACTTCATCGCCGTGATCATTAGTTCGTGAACACTAGGCTGCATGTGTAATGTGGACCACATTGTTTGACTTCGCCGACTGCATTACTCGGTGAAGTATGTTGTCACAGTTAAGCTTCGCGCTGTGTCTCCAATGATCGAGTCGTGAGTTGACTCGTTCCACTGTTCTGCATGTGCGATCTCGAACCGTTTTCAGAGTGCTGCCCGTCATTTGCCGTCTACAAACACGCGTAGTACGTCGGCAAACACACGTGGCGAGGCACAATTAGTGAAACGTGTGTTTCCGGATTAAGCTTGTTTGCAGCAAGGGGCTCCCGTAAGCGCATTGCCAGTAGGAGAGGCCGCTGTCCAACATGAGATGTTTGTTAGAAAGTGCTGTAGAAGTTCCATGCTTTTATTTTTACTTACACATGAAACTCCTAGAAAGTTAGGCTACGTTAGAGCCGGCTATGCCATCATCATGTAATATTGAAAACAAACACACACTAAAACAAGAAAAACAAACAAGATCAAGAGAATATGTTCATATATGATCTCTGACGTATAAAGAATACCTCGGAGCGCAGAGTGTAATACAAAGAGGGTGGTCACACAGATTACCGCGGATAGAGTCCGTACAGACATTTTTACATGCGCTTACATACAGCATGACAATGATATGTTCATTAACAACACAATATGATAAAGAGTAGCAATAAGGTCAAATACACACAGCTCATTTACCTCGTGTCCATTAATTTCTTCCGATTGTGCTCTACAATTTCCGCTTGGAACAAGGTCAATATCCGGGCAGAAAAGAGTATAATATAGCAGAAACATTTTGCACAGGAAATTTGGTTTGCGACCTTACCCAGGAGAGCGAGGGTAATACAAATCTTAGATGGCAGAAAAAAGGAGAGAGAGAAAGACTGCAGGCACACGATCAGTGCAGTTCACAATGAACTCACCCGATCACAGCACATGATTAAAGAAGTGCGGCTCGACGGGCGTCGAATAATGCTGAAAAAGTTAGCGGGGTGTTCTTGTTCTAGAGGACCGTAACCGTATCTTCGTTCTCCTCAGCTGCGACGGGTTACGATGGTCAGCTCTGCAGACTGCTGCGCTTCAAGGGCAACGGCGCGACATTCCCTAAAGGATGCCATTGGAACGTCTTTCTTTCCTTGAAGACAATGCTTTCCGAGGCCTCTTGCACTTATATATAAAAGGGTTATGCCGTGCTATGTCCAACATGCTACGTCAGATTTCTGACCGAAATATACATACCCGCCACGGTGATCTTGCGGATATGGTGCTCGGCTGCTGATCCGAAGTTCGCAGGATCGAATCCCTGCCGCGGCAGCCGCAGTTTCGTTGGAGGCGAGAATGCTTGAGGCCCGTGTACTTAGATTTAGGTGCACGTTATTGAACCCCAGGTTGGTCGAACGGCGTCCGTCATAATCATATCGTGGTTTTGGGACGTTAAACCCTGAAAATTATTATTATTACCGAAATATACAGAAAGAAAGGCGAGACAACAAAGCAAAGGAAAAGCAAATGAAAGGTTATTCACTTCAGGTTTTACGTTACATTGCGGCTTCTACTTCCGGTCTCGCAGTTCTGTTCTAGTTGGTAGCTCCAGTCTGCTGATTTGAAACACGACGCAGCTCCTTCGAAAACACTGAAATATGTAATTGCATTTGTTCATTACAAGACCACATAGTTAGTCGTCCGACAATTTTTTACGCCCGTTAGGCTACACCTGAGGGCTGATTTCATAGCCCTCATGAGGGCTATGCAGGCCTGCAGGCCTTTGCTATATCGGGACGCGTAGCGTGAAAGTTGATCGATTGCGGTTCGTTGGGGGGGGGGGGAGGCGAGAGGTGGCGGAATGACAATTAGCGTCACTTGAGGTGAGTCCTCGTCTGTACTGTGGAACAGTGCCACGAATGTGCGCAGATTGCCTGTTCCCGTATACCAGTGTCGGGCTTAGCTCCCATTTGTACGACTCTAATGCTGCCCGCCTGGAGTCCTCGCCGGTACGCAAATCGATTTTGAAACGGCTACCGATGCGAGTGTGCGGGCCACAACCACGGCTTGGCGCCGATATTGTGGTCGATTTTTTGCTCTTTCCAACCGGAGCTCCGTGTGAATTATCCGGAAGCTAATCATTTTGTTGCGATTTGCGGCAGTCAGATGTAATGGGGCGCGGTAATCGCAGTCTACTTTTTTTTTTCATCCAGGCACGCCGTCAGCCGACTCATGAATTGAATTTACAGTTGCGGTGATGTTACGTCCTGATCCTAGTACTTGTACCAAAATAAATTGTTTAAGTTAGAACTGGTAAATGTGAAGCATTTCCTGGTATAGTGAAGGCAACTTGGCAATGTTTAAACAGTATTTGTTAACTTTAGTGGCTTTTTCCGCCTTTTGTTGTGTCTAGGGCAGAAGCACGACCGTAAATAAATAAATAAATAAATAAATAAATAAATAAATAAATAAATAAATAAATAAATAAATAAAGTAATTAAAGGTTTCCTATGGATTTTCCTAACACTTACGGAACTGCCGGTTCCATCTGGCACAATCACACAAAATTTCCTCTCGCTTGTTTGCAAATCCATAAATACTTGCATCCCTACTTGACTTTTTTTGTTTGTGGTCCTCTGAGATCATAAATATTAGGGAAATACGAACAAAAAGTTCTCCAACCAAAATAAAAATTACAGGACTGAAAGGCCTAAGGCGACTCTAAGGCGAAAGCCATCTTTTTCTCTTCTGTCCATTTTACTGACTTGAACAACAGTTACGTTGCGTGCGAGAGCTCGAGTTGCGTGATCAAGGCCGCAGGAAGGCCGTATCGAGAGGCTTGGCTAGCCAACCCTGTCTAGTCATGCGCTCAAGCACCACTTGTTCATGTAGTTGGCTATGCTTTGGCTTTCTTGTTGTTGGTTTTTGTTTTTTTAACAACGAAGTTCTTTAGCAAATCATTCCTTGTGAATCGACCCAGAAACCTATCATCGTCATAAACGGGTATGTGCCACAGAAACTGGGTAAACCCCACTGTTCACCACTGGTCAACTAATGATGAAGACGGCAACATTTAGCCCAACAAATGGCTGCGAACGGACGGCGGCGAGGTGAAGACCCCAAGTATACGTACAAGGAGATAATACTAGGGAACGGGAAAGGCAACGGCGGCTGCGAGAAGACCCCGAAGCGATGGAAGGCCCACGCCAACGACGACGTGCCCGTAGATCTATGAGAGGTGTGAACACTTGGTTTGAGCGCGAGTTTCTGTCTCTGGAGTTTGGACATCCGTGTTGTGTCTGTGGTTTAAGTCGAACATGTCCGCTCTGAGAATCAACGTAGAAACAACCTAGCATCAACTAAAGCCTAACAACAACCTAGAAGCAACCCAGAAAATGCATCACCTACACTCTAAGAAAAAAAAGGGTCAAAAGAGGGTCACGGCCGCCTGACTCTCTTCGGGTGTCCATTTGACCCCTTTTGGAAGGTACAGGCAGAGAAAAAGAGTTCGCAATTCGACTGGAGTCACGGGACTCTCCTGAAGCGCGTTTCGATTGGCGGCGCCGCCGTATACGCCATACATATCGCGCGCTTGCCCTTTGGCGCCGTTGTGGCGCGTTGGCTCGACGACGGAGGCGAGGCCTGGCGAGGCAACGCGCCACAACGGCGCCGGGGTGGCGTGCCGCTTCTGTTTTCCTCTCTGTCTCCTTGGTTGCGCGGGTTGTGTGTCTGTTCATGCGCGTCTTCGGTGGTGTTGCTGTTGACGCCGGCTCCGTGCACGAAGTGACGCGGTGACGCTTGAAGGACGGAATATTCCTGGAGCTGCGGACAGGAACAACGGGCGCCAGTTAACGGTGAGTGTACTGCTTTCGTGGGTACTAATCATACAGCTTTAGCTGGGCGTCTGCAGCAGCTCTGCGAAAGTTATCTGCCAGCCATTTCCAACAACAGCCTGTGTCCGCAGGGCTGTTGCGGATGCCCAACTAAAGCTGTCAGTTAACGAGTTGCCACCGCTATGCGCGTTGCTGTGCAAGCTCCCTTATAGTGAGCGATGCAAACAATTATCAAGGGTCATTTTTTGCTGATCGCACGTTGTGTCTGCGCTACTGAATGTGCAAGATGTTTTGAGATGCACTTTAGTCAACTTCATAACATTTCCATCGGCCTTGAGTGTGAGCGTGCTTTGGCGCGTGGAACGTGAAAAAAAAGCCTGTGTACAGAACGCTCAGACGCACTATATATAATGGAAGAGTGCACGGCCGCGGCCGTGCACTCTTCCCTTGTTTCTGTTTGCTGTTTTCGTGATTTGCATACACTGCGATGACGTTGGGCGTTATTACAGAATCGAGTGAGTGTGCGTGATTGTGGGAGCTATGTGCGGTAATTCTAGCATATGACATGTCTGATCTCGACGTCAAAAAACTTGGTTCCTGACCATGCCTGTTTGCATTTGTTGTTTTGTTGTTAGCCTTTATTATGTCTGTGTGAACCACTTATTGTGTAGGTTTTGCAAACCTTTACTGCAATTTCATTTTCTCATCATAATATCACGTTCTTGTTTTCGGATACCGTTTTTCCTGGTGCTCACGCTGAACAGGATCGACAACCTAGCAAGCCACAAGTCTGATGTGTCCAGCCGTCACCACTTCTTGATTTATTCTTAATCATAAGAATAAATATGGAAACATGATGCCAATTTCTGCTGTTTATTTAGCACCATATGACACTGTGCACATCACAGTCACACATTTTAGTTGGCTATATCCATACAAGCATGTAAATGAGGAATACCTCAACTTCTTAATTGGAAATCACTGACCATCTTTTCGCGCTTTCTATATAACTTTGCTAGAAAATATGTGCTGTTTTGACGAGTTTTATTAAAATAATGCTAAAATTGAAACTATTCTTTTTTTTTTGCAGTCGCTGGGCAGAACGGCAGTATTATTGCACTTGCTTAAAATCAATACTCCACTATTTTCAACAGTAGTCGCGCAAAGTAGAGCAAGGGTCAAAGGAGTAGCTTAAATACTTGTGGGTCGCTTGACGCTTCGGTGTGGCTCACTTGACCCCCCTTAGGAGTGTTACCGGCAAGTGTCGTCTGACTCCCTATAAGTGGTAACGTGATCCTTCGGATGAGAGTCTTTCCACTCTTCCTAGAGGGTCAGGGGACTCTCCTAGAGCGAGCCGACCTTGACCCACCAAGAGAGTCACCGAGACTATTTAAAGAGAGTCCTATACGTGGCAAGTCGGAACTCTCCGAAAAGAGTCACGCATACCGTTTTTTTTTTCTTAGAGTGTAGCTAAGGCCTAGAAACAACGTAGAAGCAACCAGATTAGCCTTCAGAATCGTCCAGTTTCTCTGTTTCAAGCCTTGAGCGGCTTAGTGCAAGCATCGCCAATTTTTTTTCATTTTATTTATTCAGTTGTTTTTATGAACCTTGCCGCTACATCATTTGTTTTATTCACCCATTCACTCTGTCGGATCATTTCAGTGTGTCCCGCATTCGTTCATTTACGCATCATACCTCCTGATATATTTTCTTCCTTCTAATTGTTATTTTTTTTGTTTATGTGTAGCGTAACCATGATTAACGGAACACCTGTGGCAGAGATCTGAAATGTAACCCTTGTCCGCCTCGGTAGTACAGTGGTTGCGGTGCTCTGCTGCTGACCCGGTTGTCGCGGTTTCGATCTCTGCCATGGCGGTCGCATTTCGATGGTGACAAAATGCCTGAGCCCCGTGTACTCGGCGGTGTCAGTACCCACGAGACAACACCAGGTGGTCCAAATTCCCGGAGCTCTCCACTACGGCATGCTTCTTAATTATATATAAATTTTGTCACGTAAAACAACGCATATTATTGTTAGTGAAATGTTACCTTCATTATCCTACGCAGCTTCACTTACGTTAGCTGTGTGCATTGTACCTTTGTTAGGTGTTTTAAGATGTTGCATGCTCTCGGACAAAAAAAAAAAAACTGAAACGGAAGGAATTACGTCAAATGTATTAGGATGACGCCATGATAGTGAATTGAATCCATGCTGTAAGCTTCTGTAAGTACACAGGTTACCATAGTGCCTATAAGCGTTGCCGCATTGTTTTTACAGGGATACCGTACATGGCGATGGCATGCAGTTTGTTAGCGAGCAAAAACAGAGGTGCCACAGATATAAGGCGAACCCCACTACTACCACTGGTCCACAAATATATGAAGAAAACACACGGAAGGTGCAAAATTCTTACGGAAGAATATTTTTTGTGGCCCGAAAGCTTATTACTCTCTAGCACTCGTACCTTACCAGCCACGGCGTTCTAGTGTAATGGTACTTGACTGCGGACTCAAAAGTCGCGGGATCGAATCCCGGCCACGGCGGCCCCATTTTGGAGGCTAGTGTGGTAGAGGCCTCTGTACTTAGATTTAGATCCACGTTAAGGAACACCAGATGGTAAAAGTTCCTCGAGCTCTCCACTACGGCGTCCCACATAAAAATATCGCAGTTTTGGAACATACAACCCCAACAATTATTATTATTATCACTAGAACGTTAATATGATCATAACATACATTGATCATATGATCATTTGATCATAGGAAAGTGTATGATCACTGATAATTTCATATGATGCGCTCACTATGTGAAGGTTCGTGCGTCTGTTGTTTTCTCAGTTGCTGTAACTGTTAACAGCTTTACGAGGAAAAGCTATCACGAACGAGAAAAGGAGCTGCCAGAATCGCACACAGCCGCCAGCCTTTGCATCAAAACATCAGAAAACGTCATATAACTACCGCAATTTACCTGCACAGCTTCGACGAATCTCCGTGATTCCCCTTCTCGTGAAGGAATCGTTTCGTCACCACCACTGTCTATCGGAGAGACTCCAAGGACGCTCATATTTGATGCAGCTCGCGGTGGACATTTTCGTAGGCTTAGGCATGTGCATCGTATCACCCCGCGCCCACAGGCGTGGCATGAATAAGCGAGCGGATTCGTACTGAGCACGACATTTCTGTTCATCAGCGAATCCTTTCGTGTCTTCCGTGGTCTTATAAGGAATTCATGACCGGTAGCATCGAGGACGATACGTACCTTCCATCACGACTGCGCAGGGAGGCATATATATTCTCGAGATGTCTGTCCAGTCTATTGGCATGACTTAGGCGGTGGGCTTTAAGCTGTACGCAGTCTGATAAGCCAGAGATCGATTGCAACCCGACTCGCATGTCGGATGTGACACTGTGGGCTGAAAATAGATAGATAGATAGATAGATAGATAGATAGATAGATAGATAGATAGATAGATAATAGATTAGATAGATAGATAGATAGATAGATAGATAGATAGATAGATAGAATAGATATAGATAGATAGATAGATAGATAGATAGATAGCTAGATAGATAGATAGATGATAGATAGATAGATAGATAGATAGATAGATAGATAGATAGATAGATAGATAGATATGATAGATAGGATAGCTAGATAGATAGATAGATAGATAGATAGATAGATAGATAGTGCTTAATAATCTAGGGAAAGATGCTAGCCGTGTTGATCGCCATGCTTGCTGCAGGAGGTGTCTGGTGTTCACTATGCTACCCACGATTAAACTCGAATGAACGCGCCTTAAAATCGGCCGCTGAGGCTTAACTGGCTCTGACTCAATCACGTTGAACTTGCGTAAGCCTCAAGGGAACATCGAAGGATACACATGGATCGTCGTATTCATGGCGGTGGGTCCTCGTTTCTTTTACCTGCGTTGTGTCTCGCTGCGAAACTTGTTGCTGCAAAAGTGGAGCTTCTAGCACTTGCGATAAGTCGTTCGTTCAGACGTTTTTTGCTGGAATCTGTGCAATGTAACCGTTGTACGGTAAGAATAAGGGACGCCAGTGTTTATTTACCTGCGCTACGATTTTTTTAATTATCATGTTTTCCACCTATTGCGAAAAGTGGCAATCGGATGGAGCACTCGGCTGCATATTCTTGCAAGGCTATATCCGTCTTCAACTGAGAAAATCTTTACCATCCTAGGGACGGCAAGTCAAATTGCTCTGAATTGATTTTGACAGGCCGATGTTCCTAACTTCAGGAGGGTTTCGACTTGGGCTTGTCGGTGATTCACCTTGATGGGAACTTACGCGCGCAAAAGACAGGGACACAGGAAGGAACATAGATGGACAGACGAAGCGCGAGCTAACAACAGTTTATTGGCGGGAAATGTGACCTTATATACCAACAACACTCATTGCGTATTACGAAGCAAAGACAATCTAACACACACGTGTAGTACCAGTGAGATGGTCTGTCCATCTATGTTCCTTCTCTTGTCCCTGTCTTTTGTGGGCATCAGTTCTCATCAAGACGAGGTTCCTAAACGTGCATAATTTCATCTTCGGTAAAGGCACTGCAGGCACCTTTCAAATACTGTCAATGTGTTGAGCGCAGATATATGTGCCCGATAGGAGAGAAGGAAATATTGCGCTGTCCTATTCTCGTCGTGATCCTCCTTATACTTAGTGTCAACCTTGTTCCCGTCGTGATAATGTTTCTTGGTAAAGTCACCGTTGACACGTCAACAAACGAACTACTGGACACTCAAAACTATCTGAAAATACAAGATAAAGTGTCTGGAGTTCGGCGACCTTGCACTGATGAGGCTCTGTCATGCTCCATAGACATCACTTCGCTTTTTGTTTGATTGTTTGTTTGTTAGTTTGCATAATTACGGGGCAAGCTTGCGCGAACTACAGAGACAGCTGAGTTATTGGCCTCCTTCTTACTTTTGTAACGTGCTCTTCTTTACTTATGAAGTACCATGAATCACCTACTCGCCCAGTCAGCTATTCTGACAAGTGTTCTTCATATTTTTACTTTCTTCCTTCCCTCAACATTTCGTTACCTGCTAAAGTTTTACAAACTTCTTCTTGCCCAGTCTCCAGGCCGTCTTAGATTTGAAAACCAGCGGCTTTGCATAACATGGCAATATTTCACCTAAACTGAGGGAAAAAGAAAATAAAGTAAACTTTCGCAGTGTGAGCGAGCGTGGCGAGAAATGATATTCCGTCGAGACAAGAGGCTGGCGAGGATCGAAGTCAAATATACGAGAGATTAGGAGGAAATAAGGGGCGGATATTAGGAAACGGAAGTCGCCAAAGCGTTCCGGAACGCCATCTATTTCCTTTAAAGACGTAGGCGTGTAAAGGCGAACGTCAGAGACTCAGTCACCGAAAAAGCCTTGAAGCGATCCTGAAAAATGAAAAGGGTTTCTTTTCCAGAGCACAGCTTGACTCCATGAGCCAGGAGCTCCCAGTCCTTTCGTGTGTCATTTTGTATGTTTGTGTTTGTGTAACTGTACACCGTTTTTTCTACAATTTTTCGCACATTTATCGTTAAGCAGTCGCTTCTTCTCTTCGCTGGGAGTCATTTTCTCGCCTCACCTTTGCCGACCACTCGTGCAGAAGAGAGAAATTACACTCATGGTACTCTCAGATCCTTCAGAGTAGAGATTTTTCGGTTAGGTGGCCCCGTAATTTACGACATCTGGCTATTCACGTAAATTCGTTTCGTACAAGTTTCGTCTTTTCCTTGATTTTTTTTACTTTCGTCAAACTCTGTTCACTGCGCAGGATTGATTGATTGATTGATTGATTAATTAATTATTGATTGGTTGATTGATTGACTATTCCCGATTTGACTGACGCATCGGTTATCAGAATGAGTGATACAAATAATCACCTATTCAACGTATAAACATTCTAACAGTTTCTTCCCTCCCCTCAAAACGAGCTAATAAGCTGACCTATTGCATGAATGAATTCGTGATTGATTCGAGTATGGAGGGGGATTATTCTGCCGTCCCTCACCTATCATATCGTGTTTTAGTGCGTAAAACCTGAAGACATGGCTAAAGTAGATTCACGTTCCCAAATCAGAGATATAATCATGCGTTCAGTACAGTTAAAAAGGTGATAAAGACAATCATCGGCGAAGGTGCCCACAGAAGCGACATCATGGGGTCAATTGTAGCAGATATCACGCTCAATGCGTTTCCTTGGCTACGCAAGCAAGGTCAGCGCATCTTTGTCTCATTTTGGTGTGTCTTTTTCTTTTTTTTTCAGGCAAGGCTTGTTATGAGTTGCAAAATTCGTTGGCGGCATTGACTATGTGAAAAACCTGCCACCGGCGAGTGTACAGAAATGTGGCCCTCCGAGGTGCCCCGGTCACATGCGTATTTCTATACGCAGTTTTCCAAAAAATTGGACCATCTCCCCGAAGGGAACCCTGATGGGATGCGAAGCAGCAGCGTTGCGCACGGGTGGCGTCACGGGTTGAACGGTGCTAACGCGGGTGCTGCGGTGAGCTCTGGAAGATTCGTTTGAAGCGAAGCTCGGTGTAGCGTTACTGGTGTAAACGTTTGTTTGAAACGCAGACACGGGAGGCGAGCGGGCGTTGGAGCCGGCAGCTGCGGGCGCTCCGGCGGGTGAGGGAGAGAGTGACGTACGCGCGCACCTGCGAGGGAAGCGTGCGAGGGGAGCGTGACGTGAGCGCCCAGCTGCGGCGTGACCTACTTTGCACCGCTCCAACACCTGCGCCGAGGGAAGCGCGTTGCCTCGCGTTTGTGCGGACGGAGTGACAGCGTTACACAGGCTAGTCAAAGAGCTGCTTCGCATCTAAAACTGGTCCTCTCTCAATCGTGGGTTTGTCGGTGATCGGCCGTTTGTGACAGAATCATCTAATCTTTTGTCGAGGCCACTTGGCATTTCACTTTGCCACATTTCGTTGTTAGCTGGATATGAACGCATGAGCGTCATCTTTGCCTGTAGCAGCACTATTGTCGCGCTGCTAAGCACGTGGATGAAGGTCCAATTCCAGACATGGAAGGAGGAAACAGTTAGGAGGGAGCATTGCACAATGCAACATAAATAAGTAAAAAAAAAAAGTAAATAAATAAGGAAAGAAGGAAAGAAAAGCAGCACGTCAGACACCCACACGCCAAGCTTCACTTGCCCCCCCCCCCCTTTTCCCGATGGGGGAAGGATTCCTGAATTTTTCGTTTTATTTTCAAGAACGCTCTTCCCCATTCTCTTGCTAACTCTCTTATCGCAGTAGCAGTATAGAAGAGAGAAAGTGGCCCGTCCGGAAGCAATAAGCACCGAGGTGCTTCGGCCACACACGCTGTTCAACGTCCCTCTGTCGCCGACAAATGGTCGCTGACCCACGGCCAGTAACCTTAATCGAGACCCCGTCTAAACCTTCACGGAAAAGAAAAGAAGAAAAACCTACCTCCTTTCTTGACAGATGATTGCAGCGTATTTCATCTCGTGTGGTCTGGGATATATCTGTGTCCATTTCGAGCACACTTCTTTCTTTCTTTCTTTCTTTCTTTCTTTCTTTCTTTCTTTCTTTCTTTCTTTCTTTCTTTCTTTCTTTCTTTCTTTCTTTCTTTCTTTCTTTCTATCAAATCCCGGCCGCGGCGGCTGCATTTTCGATGGAGGCGAGAATGTTTGAGGCCCGTGTACTTAGATTTAAGCGCACGTTAAAGAACCCCAGGTGGTCGAAATTTCTGGAGCCCTCCACTACGGCGTCTCTTATAATCATATGGTGGTTTTGGGACGTTAAACCCCAGATATTATTTATTTATTTATTTATTTATTTATTTCTTTCTTTCTTTCTTTCTTTCTTTCTTTCTTTCTTTCTTTCTTTCTTTCTTTCTTTCTTTCTTTCTTTCTTTTCTGAGAAAGTACTCACTTTTCCTTCCTCCGCACTCCATAGCTATGCCTTTCAATAGCCGGCTTGTTCCTCGAAATGAATTTTCACCGTAGTATTGAAGCTTGGGCGTGTTGGTCACACGTCGGAGGGTATACAGCGTCGCCCTTTCTTGTCCTCGTCTTCCCTTGCGCTGCATACTCTCTAATTATTACCGTTCCACGCTGCCACCGTAACCAGTTGTTGCTTCCCACATGTGGCCCTGTCATCTATCTATCTATCTATCTATCTATCTATCTATCTATCTATCTATCTATCTATCTATCTATCTATCTATCTATCTATCTATCTATCTATCTATCCGCCTACGTCTGGCTGCTCTCGTGATCGCCTCCTTAACTTGGTGTAGACCGCAATTGGTATAGGAGGGTAAGATGGGTTCACGAAGATGAATGTCTTGTCATGACATGAATAACATGAAAATTCCTTCGCGTACGTCGTCAAACCCTTTCTTCCAGACACGTGTGGCACATACCCATATACCTCGGTATGCGGGTATGCGCCACAGATGGTCAACAACTTATATCTATCCAGGAACGGCGAGAACAGGCGTTGGTAATTCAAATGCTAAAGCGTTAAGAAAAACCGACGTCAGCAGCGTTGACCCGAAGAATGTAGTCTAAAAATCAGGATCAGAGCAGGAATTGAACCCAAGCACTCTGCGTGGCAGTCAGGTATTCTACCACAGAGCCGCGCCAGGTCTTGAAGCTGCTTTGGGAAAACACCCTGTGCAATCCTAATGTCAGTGCAACGGCAATTGTGGTTGCAGTGATGGCTTTCTATGTTTAAAACAAAGCAATAAACATTACATACTCACTCCTATCGTACAGGCGTCATGTCGGTTTAACGTCAATTGGGGTTCCAGTGTTGACTCCTCTTATATAGCAGTCTAATAAACATTAAATGTTATTCATAAGATTGAGCAAGCTAAATTCAAGCGTTGCTCGATCTTCGAGGAATACGCTCACGAAAGTTACTTTTGATATCCACATCATCGCACCGTTAACAAGACTTCGTTTCGATAATACGGACGTCTGTGCTGTAATGTCAATTCTGAACTTCTGACGTTATGTCAGGCCATAGTTACACTTTAAACGCCACTGTAGCTGACGCTTCTGGTAAGCCCCCGACGTGCATACAACTACTACACTTAAAAAAATCACAGCATATCCACGGAGTGAATTATGATGAGTGGGCGAAGCTGCGGAGGTTCATCGGTAAACCGTGAATCTTCCGTGAATTCTGCCCAGTACATCATCACCGACGTGAGATCGGGCGCGCTTATACTAAAGGTTCGATGAGAATTATGACGATTTGCAGCTCACTTTAATTTTACATGTACGCTGTGAATTTTCATTGTTTAATCACGCACAGGAGCAATCGCACACACGCACTACCTTGGAGGTCAAAATCCAGTGCCTATTTATGCGGGGTGGTCAGTGAACGGTTGTGCAGCGCGAGCGGTCGGTTTTTTTCAATCAAGACGCTGCCGCGACGCTGCCTGCGTCGGCGCCGCAGCGCCGCGAGGCAAGATAGGGGCGGGGGGGGGGGGGACCGTAGGAGGACCATGAGGCGATGCGAAGCCGGAGCACCTCCACGATCGCGTTCCGTTGGCGTTCGTTGGGCATGCTATACTCGCGGACAACTTTTCTTGGCAATGAAGCGAAGGCTACAGAGCCACAATGCACGTATCCTAACGCTAATGAATGTAGTCCCACAATTGCGTCCGTATTTTCTGCGTGGGATATATAAAATACTCCTTCATTTTCTACATGTAGCTTTTTGAGGGGGAACGCAGTGCACACAAGCGAGGTATTTGTATTTCTTTTAATTTATACGTTGTCACTTTGCGTTTTCACATGCGTAAAAAAGTCGCGCCTCTTACCCGTACCTTAGACGCTAAGCAGCGTTTGCGTCGAAATGCAACGCTAGCCATCACTTTCCACGGCGTTACGAGACGCGTGCCAAACCGGACTACTTTGCGTAGCAGTACATGTGCAGACGCTCCGCCCCTGTAGCTTTCCCTTCATTGCCAAGAAATGTTGTCCGCGACTATACCGACCTCGCGTCGTGGAACGCGAAGAGGGACGCTACGCGCGTCGTATCTTCCATCTAGCCTGGCCGTTAATTCTCACTGGGCGAGCGGGGAACGCGGTCGACTGGCGGGCGAGAGGGGGGCAGCGTAGGAGAGGAGAGAGAAGGGGAGGGGACGCGCATGCGCTCGAGCTCATCGCGGCGTTGCGCAGGAGAGAATTTCGGCATGTCTAGCCCGCGTTTCAGAGGAAGAGTGGAAAGGGGGAGGGGAGAGGGGAAGTGGAGAGGGGAAGGGAGAGGGTGAATGGAGAGGGAAAGGGGGAGGGGTAGAGGACATGGGGAATGGTGAGGGGGAGTGGAGAGGAGGTGTGTGGAGAGGGTATCCGCATGTGCAGTAAGGGTGGTCACGCCACACACCACCACCACCACCACCGGACAGATACTGCCGTTTACTGCCGGCTGCCGGGAGATACGCCGGACAACGGACGCGTGACAAGGTTAGACTAAGAGGAGCTACGCCCCTAAAAACACGTCGATCCACATCGTAACGCTTGGCTCAAAGTAAAAAAATGCAGCCTATACAATCACTGGTTGGCTGCTTCGCATGAAACCGATTTCGACAGGGCGCGGGATCTGCCGAACTTTTTTTAGAAGTGGAGCTCTTTTAGCTTTTCGTTGCGCCGAGTACTGCGGACACAAACTATCATCATCATGAATCGGCACGCCCTCTCTTCGTCCTCTTCTTCCTCTTCTTCATCTGCTTCGCTTCCAAAACGTGTGCACCGATTTCTTCTGTGTGGGATGGAATAAATCTAATGGGTGAGGGAACGAGCACAGAGAGAGATTAAGAAAAAAACAGAGAGAGAGAGAGAGAGAGAAAAGCAGAGAAAGAGAGAACTTATTGGCGAAAAAAGTTTCTTGGCAAGGCGGGATTCGAACCCGCGTGGCCACGATCTGAAGATGAGCGTCCTAATTACTCGGCTATCTAGGCACGCTAACAGAGCATAGCAGTCTTGTATAGTATAGTAAAGCAAGGTGGCAGGAAAGGGAAGTGAGGGTGGGAAGGAGGGGAGAGTCAACTATAGCATAGTAAGAAAGATAAAGAGAGAAATAGAGAGAAAGAAAGAGAAAGTAAGAGACAGATAGAAAAGAAAGAGCGATAAAGACAAACAGATAGAGATTGAAATAAAGAAATCGAAATAAACAAGGGCTAGAAAGACATGGAAAAATCAAAGAGACGGGAGAAAAAGAAAGGAACAGAGGAAGAAATAAAGAGAAAAGTAAAGAGAAACAAAGAAGACCGCCCAGCTCCGCACTTCCTTCAGGCTTGGCACTCCTAATGCGAAGGTGCCTTAATTTTTATTTCTTGACCGCTGCACTTTTAAGGTGGTTACGTCGAGAGTTGCTTTCATTGCTTGAGTATCCACGCTCATTTCGTCTTTTTGTTTTTGTTTTCTTGCTCCTCAATACCATCTCATTTTTATTTATACCGAAGTGCTCGCATAATCTTTCATTCACACTTTTTGCTGTTGGCTTGCCATTCGACCGGCTCGAAACTGATCCCCGCTTTCTGAACATCTCAAGTGAAAGCGAAACAATGCGTTTTTAAGCCTGGCTCTAATTTATGGGATATTGTTACGTATTGAATGCGTTTCGTGGTTTTCGCTGAAGACACAGTATTGTGGGAGCGATATTGCTTCATGAGCTTTCGAAGGCTTTGTTCGGTGCTCTCACGGGCTTGAGCGTGGATTTTCCAAAAAGTATTTTTCCGATTCCGTCTTTTCAATAAAGTCTTTTGACTGCAGGTACTACATTTTGGTTTTTATGAGGCGTACGAGGATTTTTCACTTGAGCTCCCGCAATGACAGCGCTCACTTGAACAGTGAGTTCTGAAATACAGAGAGCAAAAGTGCTTTTAAAATGTGCGTCCTTTTTCGTTGTTGCTTTTTTCTGTTGTTTCTGAGACAACCATTTCGCGGAACCACTTGCGACAGGCAGTGGTGGCCGAATTTTCATAGGAAGGAAATTGAAAAAAATTACACCATCTCCCGCTAAAGGGGACGATGAGGCGATGCGAAGCCGGAGCACTTGCACGATCGCGTTCCGTTGGCGTTCGTTGGGCATACTACCGACCTCGCGTCGTGGAACGCGAAGAGGGACGCTACGCGCGTCGTATCTTCCATCTAGCCTGGCCGTTAATTCTCACAGGGCGAGCGGGGAACGCGGTCGACAGGCGGGCGAGAGGGGGGCAGCGTAGGAGAGGAGAGAGAAGGCGAGGGGACGCGCATGCGCTCGAGCTCATCGCGGCGTTGCGCAGGAGAGAATTTCGGCATGTCTAGCCCGCGTTTCAGAGGAAGAGTGGAAAGCGGGAGGGGAGAGGGGAAGTGGAGAGGGGGAGGGGAGAGAGAAAGTGGAGAGGGGAAGGGAGAGGGTGAGTGTAGAGGGAAAGGCGAGTGTGGTAGAGGACATGGGAAATGGTGAGGGGGAGTGGAGAGGTGTGTGGAGAGGGTATGCGCATGCGCAGTAAGGGTGGTCACGCCGCACACCACCACCACCGGATTGAGCTCCGCCTTAAGATACTTCGCATCTAAAAAATACAGCCTCGAACCATCTTCATTCTTTCGTTCGCCGTGAATGTTTCTGGAACAAATTATTCGTTAACATTAGTAGCCTCATCGTGCTTAACCTGAGTTTAGCGATGGTGCTTTATGTATTATGTTTTTAAAGACGATAGTCTTTCTTGGGGAACTTAAACGCAGAAAATTTGGTCTGTCTTTCTGTCTGCTTAGAAAAAGTTTATTGCATCACAGAACGCTACTAACAGTTCAGTACAGTGTCGTAATCAAAGACAGTAACATATACAAGTGTCTGCGCACTATATACATGAAACATTTTTACACAGAAGTGCAAGTCCACAGGACGTCTTCAACACATGCTACTGTGGGCTAACATACACTTACAACAATCTTATTTTCACATGATATACATGACTTCATGAACATGCAAGCACATATGTACAGCAGATGTTATGGTGTTGGCAATGTACAGATTGAATAATGGTAGCATGAAATGTATATATACAAGAACCCACTCGAATACGGGAACATGCACACACAGAAATAATAAATACATACATGTTATATACATTCATCACGCTCTGTCTGATGACCTGGCTACAAAAACCAGGCTAGATGGAAATCCAGCCGCACACGCCCATCAACCACCGACAGGAAACGGCATGACCATTGCCGTAGGAATTCCTCTTCCCCAAGGAAGAACAATTCCTCCGACAAAAGGACATAAGTTCGGAGTACAACCGTTCCAGAATCGGAAACAGAGTTCGGCGACGGTGACCTGCTGCAACAGCCTCACACCTGTTACGCCACAAACAAAAAGCCCCCGCAGCAATTAGAAGGCGTGCAAAGCGACTACGCGAGCAGCGGCCAGATGTGACGAAACGATTAACTCCTAGGCCACGGAAACCAGTGTTAACGGCTCGCCAAAATACCCTTGCAATTACACACTGCTGCAGCACATGCTGGTTGGACTCTTGTAGTGGACAGTTAGGACAAATGGAAGATGGGACCATGCCCCACCTCTCCAGCCTGTCTCGTGTTGGGAGTACTCTCCATCCCAAACGCCACATGAAGTCACGGAGATGACCAGGTAGAAAGGATGCCGTTATCGCGCTCCACGAGACACGACTCGAACGTGCTAGACGGGCTGGAGGAACCAGAGGGAGCAGCAGGGCTGCCGTTATATCTACAACCCGGTTTTCTAGAATGTCCACATCAGGGCAAACCAGCTGTGCATGCCGATAAAATGCTACTGCCGTGGAGTAAAATGCAGGCACGTTAAGTGCTTGCGGCGTGGAGCTGACGGCAGCTGTGCAAGTGTCCTCTCATGGGGTGTTCATCAAACAGTTTCACCATTCTTGAATGTCGGATGTTCTCTTTTACTTGCTCTTTTTTCTGTCTTTCTGTCTGTCTGTCTGTCTTTCTGTTTGTCGGCACGTCCCTCGATTCAGCCACTCGGCCAAAGTTGAACCACTTGCCCAAGGGCCAGCCGTCTTGAACTGGTACGGCTGTTCATACTTGTGAACGTTGTCGATCAAAAAGTAAATATCATGCATATCTGAGGTGCAGAATCACTAGGTAAGTATTAGGTGGCGTGTTCCTTTAATAGAAAATGCATACATACGTAATTTTAAGGACCCTAGTTTCTTAAGCTGCGCTGAAAATGCATAAGAATGGAAGCTTGAGCGAGTTGGTAAGCGTTCATCTTTGTTGAAACAGCGCTCACTAGACGACGACGAAGTAAAAGAAGGCACAGGACAGGCGCTGCCTGTCCTGTGCCTTCTTTTACTTCGTCGTCGTCTAGTGAGCGCTGTTTCAACAAAGCTGAAAATGCGACTGCGCTGAAATTTGCCTTCCTCCGTGCCCTTCGCACGAGCTCATTTTTGTGTTTCTGTTTCGGTTCTGTCTTGCACTGTACGAATGCCATGGGGTGGTGTTGAAAAACTTTAGTTTTGAGAAGGCCAAGAAGGTGAAAAAAATATTTAAAAAATGAAAAAGCAGCGTTGTGGGCGGCCTTCAGGCTGCCGGTTGTGGGCGCCGCTCTGGCGTTCCTGTTTTACCCAGGCGACGTGTAAATAAAAGAGTGTGTGGAGAGTACTCGTTGAGTGCGGACGTTTCTCTGCTTCAGCGCTTCGCGCCAAACCGCGTTTTCGGGCTGGCTGGCGTCCCCGCCGGTCGCGTTGGTCACCGCCGGTCTTCGCCTGCTGCTGCGCCGGGACTACCAGCACGCAACACAGCACTCATGTTTCCCGACGTATTGCCAGATGGCGTCCATATCTCACACAGCGCCTCTTCTATCGTCTTTACACGACATTTGCAGCGAAGCACGCAGATACGCGGCCAGTTTTTTTCTGCTCGAACATAGATGCGACCTGACGGCAGCTGTGCAAGTGTCCTCTCATGGGGTGTTCATCAAACAGTTTCACCATTCTTGAATGTCGGATGTTCTCTTTTACTTGCTCTTTTTTAATTACGGTGCTTATGTTTCTGCAGCGGAAAAAAATGGTTTGATGATCCTGTGGAACACACCGAAATATTTAAAAAGATCCAATTGCGATATTCGATATCACTGTGTACACACTTCCATCACCAATCGATTCCTGTGCCTACCATCTCACTTTTCTTGTTTAACTTCCCCTGCAATATCATCGATACTATGGTTTTGAAGAAATGCTTACATTATTTTTTTTTCTTTTCTTAGATGACACTAAGCCACAATTGTCTGCAGCGTCCGGACCCGTCTGCTTCCTTTTATTTTTTCAGTAAGCAGATAAATAAGGATCTTAATTAACTACGATGTGTGCCCGACTTCGTCTTTTTTTATCGCTAAAAAAAAGAGTTCATCAACTCTACGCTCTGCTTCCACGATTGCTTTGTTCTTTGTTCGCGGCACTGATTAAAAAGGGGTTTTTGTTTCTTCCTTGGTCTCCTGGCTTTGAAGAAGGGCGCCCCGCAACTGGCGCATTAATTTGCCAGCTTAACGTAGGGGTGTCGATGTCCATAGGGAAAACGAAACGAGGCAGCCGCCGCTAACATAAGCGATAGCACTCTGCCACCCTCGCTTTCTTATCTTCGCTCTCGATGCTTCGTAATCTGGATAGTTCCTTGGAGTTTCATTGTTTCGGGCCTTTGTCCTTAATTGCGCTGGAAATAAAGGGTTAAGAAGTTTCTTTGAAACGATGCGGCTGAGTCCTGCACGAGTGTGGGGTTTGGGTGTTTAGCAGATCATGCTTCGTACCACACGCGTTGTAAAGATCGTCGTTTACTTCGGTACAAAAGAACAAAGGGTTTGAAACTGGAGGGTATTGATCTCGAGGTGAGGTCGTCGCACTTCTATCTAAGAAGATTTTCGGGAACGTCGCACTGTCCGTTGAATTACTTATACCCCCGTGACCTTTATTGTCTTTCGCGCCCTAACTTTTGTTTTTAATTTTATACACTTTCAGTGTAGGTGCATAACAATATGTCATAGGAGCACCCTTGTCTATGAAGTATGGCTTGCAAAAGTATAGTTAAAGGAATTCGCTCGCGCCCACCTCCCATCACATGTTGTACAGCGAAGTAATCGTCCACTAGGTGCCTGTAACCATAATGTGGACGCAACTCAGGTGCATTATAATTCCTTGGTGATTGAGACAATGTGTCCATCAACTGCTACGCTGCATTTACTAGAGTATTAGGAACAACAATCTTTCTCTAATAGAAAATGTGCGCAAAGGTTTAAGATAGAGGATTATGTGCCTGAGATAGGCTGGCCGATGTTTTGATAAGGGGACCAATCATTGCACATTTTCGCCGCAAGTGTGAAGCAGAGAAGGCGATAGCAGCAGACTGGAGTGACACTAAGTAAAGCTATCAGATCATTGCTTCGGAATCAGACGCCAGATTGGATGCCAGAGCAATGAGCTGCTAGCCAAAACCAGGGCACGATAATGAGGCACGTTGTAGTGGACCCCGAAATCACTATAGTCGATATCAAGAAGATGAAATGCACATGGGCATGGCATGTAGCGCGTAGGCAAGATAACCACTGGTCATTAAGAATAACTGACTGGATTCCAAGAGAAGGCAAACGCGCGAGGGAGAGACAGAAAGTTAGGTGGGCAGATGAGATCAAGAACAGGCGGAACGCCAGCTTCTCGGTCCGGAATAGATCTTTTACCCAGAGGAAAACTTCGTAAGGTGCTTGTTAGTTTTTTTTTTCCTTAGCAAACATTTCACTCGCATCTGTGGTCAGTTCTTCGTTCCAGCTATTCCAATTCGCGTCAAATATTCAGTACCTGTAGCGAGGTCATGCGTGAGCCTTCTCGAAGCAGTGATGGTCAGACATGATGGCCACTCCTGAAAAACAGATGGGACGAACAGAAACACATGTTTTATGCATTGACGAACATCTACTTGGAGAAACAGCCACCCTGACCGTCCGGAGATTGGCAAGGAAAATGACGTCCGAAGGCATGCGAGCTTCGGAAAAGAAGCCAACGAGATTCGATGGAACAAAATGCTGCGTTATCCGAATGCCGTGGTAAGGCCACGAAGTGAGGGGAAAGCAATTGAATGTCTCGGGAACAATAACAAAAGCAAATAAAATAAGCGTGATCTATGTGACTGCACGGAATCCACCTACGCGGTGGTTTAGCGCTGATGGCTTCGCGTTTCTTCACACGAGGACGTGGGTTCGATTCCCTACTATGACAACCCCGGAAGCTGGATTGTTCCCCTGCCCATTCAGAACCGGTGATACTAGCTACAGCGTTAGGATCCCACCGACGGAAAAGGTGGTTTTTCGTTGGACTCATTTGATTGTGTATAGCAAAAAAAAAGATAGCCCCTCGAAATAATTCCCCTTCTTTACTTATAGCAATGCTATTCGTACTTAAAAACGAGTAGTATGACGCAGTGATTGCGGCATCGAACCCGCATCCTCGAGTGAAGGAAATGTGAAACAACACTTTCCCTGAGCTTTGATGAAATATTTCGCGCTTGTGGAATAAAAGCCTCGTCTATAACAACATGCGAAACCAACATGGAGCATTGCTGTCGTCATAAAAAGTCAGACTTTGTAAATATTAAATGCGAAAGGCGCGTTTCCATGTTCGCGGTATGCGCCTTGCAAGGGGCAGTACCAGACGCTGACGAACTCTAGAAACATGAAGACGCCGTGCTAACGCCGGCCCAAAAAAACTTTCCAGGGAAGACCGCCTCTTTCACGCGGTGGCGGTGGTGGAATTCTTTATTGAGGCGAAAGCCTTAGATGCCTGATCAAAAACGAAAATTGACCGTCGGCGGCGTCAACACGAATGATGCAAAAAAATTATCACGTGATGACGTCACCATATTCGTCGTCATGACGTCACGGATTGCAAAAATTTCTGACGTCTCCATGACGTCATCGGATGACGTCATCACATGGCGTCCTCGCGTTGTCAAATGTGGGTCGATCACGGAGCCAAAATCAGGTCAGGCGCAGAAAGCTCGCACCGCCTCTGATCCTGGAGGCAGTGCAGGACCACGTTACGTGCAGGAAGCTTCCGGAGGCTGGCGGGGCAGGAAAAATACATGTATTCAGGGGCTTGAAATACCTTGACTGAGAGGAAAAAGATGGCTTAATGCTTGTGATGCGCTGCAGGTGGACACGGGCCATGAAAGACGATGAACAACACAGGTTGATGCGCAATCGCCTCGTTTTTTTCTGGTCCGTGTCCACCTGCAGCGCATCACAAGCATGAAGACGTGCCAACTATAGCCCCTATTGCCGCCTTATTAAGAAGATGGCTTTCTCCTTCGAGTTGCCTCAGTTGAATGCATAAGGGACCCGGTGAGCCCAAAAAGACGGGACCAGTTCGAAGACCTGTTGCGCTGGCTTAGAGATGGTCGGCGGGGCTTCTAGGGATTCCACGGCCACCACTGCGCGCTGGGTGGGCCGCCGTTGGTCGGCTCGTTCGGAAGCACGTAGAATGGACTCCCACGACTCAGGGGCGCGAGTGTTGTCTACGTGCTAGTGCGTGCAAGTCCACGCCATGTGTATGAGAGTGGCCGGAATTGAGCAGTGTTTGCATGTAGGCATCTGTAGAGGAATAAGTATACTGCCTAAAAGGGGGCGTGGGAAGCTGCCTGTTCGTAGTTTGCACCATCGGACGGCCTCGCGTCTTGTTAAAACTATAGTTAAAACCTTCACGCATACGCATCATTTAAGACGAATCCCAAATGACATTCGTGTAGATTAGTTGTAGATTGAGAGAAAACGTCGGGACATATTAAGAAACTTTATCTTGTGCAAAATGACTCTAGTCAATTTCATTCTATCGCATTCTAATAAAAAATATTTGGCTTGAGATAGAAAAAAGACCGAAATGACACATGTTCCTTATTTTCTGTAGTCTTGTGCGAGACGTTTCATCAATCGTCTGCTACTGTACGTAGGAAACAACGGTGATTTTCAAAAGCCGTGTTGCGACGTTTGTATTATCGTCGTGTCGTCGCCACTACTCTTCGGTGGTTTTTTCTCATGGCTGTGGAGAGACAGCGAACCGCTCTGCCATAGTAGAGTACTTATAGTACTCTGGATCGTTCAGGTTTTGTTCTGGACACCCGTCCGTCATTTTTTAGGGATATCTGCGTACATATCTTCCATAGAAGAGTACTCTAAATCGATGACATTGTTACAGTGGGTTCGGCTCGCTTCTACGTTATACACGTGGTTGTCGTGCCACAGGAGGGCAGTGTTGGTGAGGGAGAGCTAGTGTGCCTCGATGTGTGCGCCCCCCTTAAAACGCGCAACAAAACGCGCATCAAGGCACCCTAGGGAGAGCGCTACATGTGACAGCGGAGCAGCGAAGTCCCAGCCGTTAAATTGGGTCACCCGCTTGTACTGCTCCAACCACTCGTCCACGTCCTCGCCAGTACCGGCAAAGCTGAGTTGCTCCTTATACAGATGCGAACAGGCCATCGTTCTCGGAATTTCGGTTTCGAGAGGCATGTCTCGTGTTAAGGGTGGCGGTAGTACCGGAAGACGACGACTCCGATGAGGGCCAAGGTGTAGCAATTCCGTTGCTAGGTGCTCAGGTTGGTCAGCACCTCCGCCACTCTGCTACAGGACTTGTAAACGAGGTTTAGCCGAGGTGTTTAGAGGGATGGACGGCAAGTGCGTGCCGGCATGGAGGAAAAAAAATTAGGAGCGAGCGCGCCTAGCGTCTACAAGCCAACCTCCTCAGAAGTCGCTACCTCCTCGTGTTGGTATCAATTTACACAATGCTCCGGCTTCATTTCCTTTTTATTGCAATAGAAATTATATGGACAGTCTCGGCTGGTTTTTGCCGTCGCCGGCGTCATGCTCCGTATATGTATACGTGTATATCTATATACACGTATACATACACGTATACGCTTTGCAGCGCGCGGCATTAGACGGCTAGGCCACGAAGAGTACCGTCTTTCAGCCTGCTAACGGCGAGCTATCTATATACACCATTTACTTCAGCATGCTTCCTTGGTCACCACCGAGATGGAGCGAAGAGCGCGCGGGGCGAAGATCAAGGGGCTTTAGCGGGGCGCGCTTTAAAGACCATCGCCCCGCTTCTGCGAACGCCGTGGCTCTTCGCCCTACAAGGCGTGTTCGCCTTCGTGTGCTTATCTCGAGGAAAAAAAGGGGGCCGACGGCGGGTTGGAGCGGGGGGTTGTATGTCTTGTGCTTTCTCCGCGATGTCCGCGTTGAAGTCACAGAGCGTACGAAGGTCACTTCGCTCGCTGCAGCGGCCGCGTTTGCGAAAGGAACGCCCTGTTGAGACAGAAATAAGTAACAACTGTGACAGTTAGTTCGGGCTCGTCCTGTGTGTACCAATTCGTTCGTTTCGTGCGTCCTGCTTTATGTTTGAGCAGTGCGCTTCAAGTGTCGAGCTGTGACGCATGATAGTTCGCGCTCGTCCTGTGTGCGTTTTTTTCGTACGTCCTTTGGGCTCGAGCGACGCGCTGGCAATTTCGAGCTGCTTTCCGTTGTTCGCGTTACAATCCAATTTATTGCTATCGCATTCACTGCTTTGCCGTTGCGGCGAAAGTGTGGCATTTTTTTTAGTGGGCTCATGAAAATAAATTTCAAAAATTGACGAGTGTGCGTGCCTAGCGTCCACAAGCCAACTTCCTGAGGCAAAAAGGCTTGAGGCCCGTGTGCTTAGATATAGGTGCACGTTAAGAAACACCAGATGGCCAAAATTTCCAGAGCCCTCCAACACGGCGTTCTTCATAACCATATCGTGGTTTTCGGACGTCAAACCCCAACAATTATGAAGCCGACCGCCTCCAACGCGAGTGACTCCCGCCCCCCCATGTTCTCCATATTGTGGTCACATTTCCAAGCATGCTTCTTCTTCATTTTTGATGACTGGGCTTCAAGACTGTCCCGCGACGCTCCCTCCTCGTTCTTTTTTTTTCCTCCCTGCGTGCCGGTCCTTCACGTCGTTCTTCCCCTTTTCACTCCTCTGTTGTTGTCGCTGCTGCTGCTTCACAAGAATGAACCCGCTGTAACAACATTTCAACACGAAAGCGTTTTATGCGAGGGTCACCAAGGTTTCACTGACGTCATTTGCGTCGCGGAAATGACATCGCTAAAATGCACATGAACAGACGAGAAGGAAAAACAAGAAAAAGTTTCGTTGAAGCGGATGTTGTGGGAGTCTAATCCGTGATCCTCTCTGTCTGCGGCAATAAGTGCCAGGGCGCTCTATCTACCCCATGAGCTACCGACACATACGTACGATGCTTTACAAGCGCGCCTTCTATCTCTGAAGCGTTCTTCCACTCACAGCGCTCTTGGTTGCTGGGGGTGGTGTCGCCGTCAGGGAGTGGTGAAGTGAAGTACTGCACTGATGACACTAATGAGCGCCTACAGTGTAGTCTCAGCGCAGCGGAAGCTTCCGGTGCAATAATGTAGGAAACTGTACGGTCGGTGCAGTGCGGCGTACGGTGCGATTCGATTCGGTGACGACGCAGTTACGTGCTTCGCCTTTCGCTACGTATTAGCGTGTGACGACTCGTCCCCAGACATGGAGGAAGGAAAAACTAAGGAGACGCCCTATCGTATCCCAATGCATTGCGACAAGTGTGGCGGAAGTGACGTCAGATTTATGGGGCAAACAAATCGGTAAGGGGCAAACAAAACAGCAGACGCCCCGCGGCGTGCTCTCCGCGGTGGTTCGCTTCTGCTCAGATTGTAGTCCCGGCGTAAACTTAGCGCGTATTGTGCGGTAGTAAAACGTTTAAAGCAGACGTTTACCGAGCTGTTCGTGCGTGGCAGGCCCGAGCACTGCGTGCTGAAATTCTTCGTGGAGCGCTTTTGTGCAACAGTACAGAAAGTACCGGTACGTGCCGTAATCAAAAACATTCAGCCCCTCCATCATCGTATGCGAACTCACCTAGCAGTGACTTGCGCGTTCTGCTGGGCGTTAGATCTTTCTTTTCCTTTCTCGTAGCCCGATTTCCCGATCTATATTGCCCTATTAGCGTTAATTTGCGCGTGTATATGGAATGAGCGCACTAGCTATTCGGCGCAACACCAACCTATAGTTGACGTAACTTCACGTCGAAAAGAGGACACCGCTGTATTGTATAGGCGATCGTGCACGTAAAGTTTGTAATTCCAGTGCGGACACAACACAAGCACGCAGCGAGCGCACACCGAACAATACATACATCACGTAGTCTGATAATAACAAAAGTTTATTGCGCTTTCGTTGAACGACACAGCCTCTAAAACGTACGATGCCTTCAGCGCATGTTATGTAAGCACGTCAGACGCCAAAAACAAAAGTTCACGTGAGTTCTAAGTTGACAGAATGAGTGAAAGGAAACGGAGCTCACATCCGAGAGCTTCGCACGCAAATACCATGCCTTAGTGATCAGCAATGAAGCGAACGTATACGTACACATGAAAAGTGACATCCGGTACTGTCCGCATTGCACGCGATTTGCACTGGGTATACGCAACAGCTGGGCGTTGCGTAGCTTTCCTAAAGAACACACAGAAAGAGCAGCATGCGTGAATCGACTACACCGCTTGCACGGCGAAAAACAAACAAAAAAAAGGCTGCAATGTACGTTTCGCGATGCTCGCATGCGCTTGCAAACATCGCGACGGAAATCGCGAAATGTTTTGCTGCTCTTTCGCTAGGAGGCGATTCGGGTGTTTGCGATGTGGAGGCTTCACGAATGTGACGTCGGGGCCTCTCCTTAGTATTCCTTCCTCCATGTCCCCAGAATAGCGCAGCTTCCACATGCTCCAACGTTGCTCCTGCGCGGACTAGTGCCTAGAGTGCAACGCACCGACTAAGAATGCTGCATTAAGCGTCGCAGAAAGGCAATGACGTCGACGGCTGAATGTCGTGCAACTGAGTGATTTGGTTCCGCGAGAGACAGGCCAGCGGGAAGCGGAACGCCTTCGCGCGTTCACGGCTCAAGCTGCGAAGTCTGCCTCTCGCGTTCCTGAAGTAGTAGTAGTAGTACAACTTTATTTATAAGGGTTGGGATAAGGGGTCATGAGCTCGATGGGTGGGGCCCCAAGTCCAGGGCTCCACTGGCTACTGCTGCCTGCCTGACGTGACCCAGAAGCGCAAGCTGTACCTCTGGGTCAGAGCTGGCGAGCTGGGCCTCCCATTGCTCGAAAGTATTAGATAGGTTGTACTGGCCTAAAAAGGCATCTAAAGTTGGTGGTCGGTTTAGGCATCCCCACGAGATGTGATATAGAGATGGCGAGCCGCCACACCACGGACAGGCGTGCCCATACAGCGTTGGGAAAATTTTGTTCAATCTTTGTAGATTGGGAAAGACCCCCGTTTGAATCCTACGGAGGTCAATCGCGTCCTCCCCTTCTAATGATTTGGGGGGGGGGGGGGGGGGGCGCTGTATTTTTGTCGAGTGCCTCGCTGGTGAGCCAGAATTTCGCGAGGGGCCATTCTGGATGGGTCGTTGTCCTCCTCGTAGTATTCTCCTGAAGTGTTTGAGGGATTGAAAGTGCGGTCGAGGCTCTGCTCGGTTCGTGAGCCCTCGAGCAAGAGCGTCTGCACTCTCGTTTCCCTCAAGGCCTGTGTGTCCTGGACACCAGATCAGCCTGTAGTTGTTTTCAATCTCCCGCCTAGGAATTTACTTAGCTTTATCGGGAGGCGGCCTTTTAAAATAAACGGCACGCTTCCTGTGAGTCGGAGATGATAATGGTCTGTGGTTCCTCCCTTCGTTCTTGCTCTTTGATCGCAAGGGTAATTGCAAAGCATTCCGCCTTGGCGATCGAGGGCGTGTACAGGGATGCACATGTCATCATTCTGTTGTCGCTGCTGAGGACTGTTGCAACGGACCGTTTGAAGTTATATGCGGAAGCGTCCACATACAAAACATTTTTGTTTTTTAATGTTTTACGGAGCCATCGCACTCTCTCCTCTCTGCGCTTTTTGTTTGTATTTACGTCCATGTTCTTGGGCAGGGGAGCGATCGAGATCTTGCCGCGGACGGGTTCCGTGATGTCTACAAGAACCTCGTCCAGGTTTCTGGGGGTACGGTGGGAAGCCCACCCTAGCGAGTATCTCTCGCCCGGCTTTCGTCTGACTTAGACGATTTCTCTGCGCGGTCAGTACCGCTGTCTTTAGCTCAGGATATGTGTTATATATTCCGAGTTCTAATAACTTTTGAGTTGGTGTGCTTACCGGTAGTCCTAGGGCTACTTTGTAGGCACTCCTGATTATAGACTCGACGTTTTCTTCTTCAGATTTGTTTAGCGTGTGGAAAGGTAGACTGTACGTTATCTTACTCAGTACGAGTGCCTGTACTAATCTAATTGTGTCTCCTTCCTTCATCCCTTTTGTGGTATGTTATTCTCTGTATCATACGCGCGACTTGTTTCGTAGCTGATTTTAATAAGTTTATTGTGTGGTTTTGCTCTTCCATTACTCTGAACCCAGTAACCCAGAATTCGTGCGACAGTTACCTCGTGAATTTTTACGCCTTCAATGTGTATATCTATGTTTCCATTGCTTCTGTATCTTTTTCCATGTACCCTGATGATTTCAGACTTCTCTGGGGCGCAACTGAGCCCGCTGGCCCTGGCGAAATTTTCAACTGCTGTTGCAGCCTCTTGAAGTGTCTGCTCTTTGCTAGCCAGGGATCCACGCGTTGCCCATAGGGTGATATCATCCGCGTTATAGGGTGTATTTCAACTGCGGTACGTCATCCAGGACTCGCGCGAGTCCTATCATGGCGATATTGAAGAGCAGGGGAGAGATGATGGCTCCTTGAGGGGTGCCTTTATTTGGCATCTGAAAAGGTTCCGACGTCACTTGCGCCACGCTTATTGTAGCTCGCCTCGCTGTGAGGAAAGCCTTTATGTAATTGAACGTGTTTTCCCCACATCCGATGTTGTTTAATTCGGATAGGATGGCTTTATGCGAGATATTGTCAAAAGCTCCTTTTAGATCAAGGGCTAGTATTAGATGTTCGCCTCCCTTGGGTATGGAGCTCAGAACTTCCTCTTGTAATAGGAGGAACGCGTCCTGAGTGGAGAGGCCGCCTGCGGAAACCCAGCATAGTGGCTGGAAAAAGGCCGTTGTCCTCTATGAAGTTTTGGAGCCGAGTGTGAATAACCCGTTCAAAAAGCTTCCCCATGCATGACGTCCAAGATATGGGTCTGAGAGCCTGCAGGGATGGCTTCTTTCGGGTTTCGGTATCGTGATAATTTTGGCTGCTGTCCATTCATCGGGTATCTTCCTTTGAGCCAATAGTTGTCATTAAAATGGTTCGTCAGTGCCTCTATGACCTTATCGCTGAGGGTTCCTGATCATTGCATTTGTAATTTGATCTGCACCAGGGGCACTATTTCTCTTGGCTGCCTGAGCTGCCGCAAAGACCTCTTCTTTGGTTATTGGGGCGTCGAGCCTCGTTTATTGCACCCGTGTAGTTCATTTGAATCCTGCAATTATCGGCATGGTCTCCTATGTATCTGTCCCTAATTGCTTGTATAATTCCTCATCCGTACCCGGAAACTCGTGCGTGATTCTTTGTAATGTTCTGCTCGTCGCCGATTTTGAATTTTCCGGGTTGAGCATGTCCCTCAAGATGGTCCAAGTTTCGCAGTGCTCAGAGTGTCCTGTAGCGAGCTGCAGAACTGGATCCATCCCTCTGTTGCAATTTTGCTAGCAT
This sequence comes from Rhipicephalus sanguineus, assembly GCF_013339695.2. Taxonomy (NCBI): domain Eukaryota; kingdom Metazoa; phylum Arthropoda; class Arachnida; order Ixodida; family Ixodidae; genus Rhipicephalus; species Rhipicephalus sanguineus. The sequence continues at coordinate 34,862,942 of NC_051185.1, forward strand.
ATTGATTCGCCTCCTCTGCTAAAGCAGCGATTCTTGCGGAGAATGTTTCTATAAGCCGCTGGTTTTTCCACCTTTTCAGCAAACGGCGCCTGCTCTCCCACAGGTGAAGCAGGTGCCTGTCGACTGCAGGCGTCTCTGCTGTTCTGTTGATGCGTTTAGATGTTGTTTGTGTGCTGATATTATGTATTCTGACCACTCCCCAATCGATTCCGGTACGGAGTCGGGTGGGGGATCGCGTCGTCGGAACCTTTCCCAGTCAGTGATCACCACATCACCTATGATCCTGCGTAGTTTGGAGTCGAGAGGGAAATGCTGATTATGTAGTGGTCACTGCCTATGTTCTCTTCGAGGTTTGTCCAGTTAGTGTCCTTAATATTACGTGTGAACGTGAGATTCTGGGAATGTGTCTCGACTTACGCTGTTACCCAGCCTGGTAGGTGTGGTGGGGAGAGTAATTAGGCTCAACCCTAGTTTGGATACGGCGTGTTCGAGGACGCGTTCCCTTGGGAGAATCCCTCGGATAACCCCAAGTGGTGCTGGGTGCGTTTAAAGTCGCCCAACACACAAGTCTGTCTTTCGCCCCTGCAATTCTGACTACCTCTGTAAGGAGTTCAGCAAAGTCCTGGTTTTTATCTCTAGGAGGACTGTATAAATTTAATATAATGGTTTTTGCCCTGCCTCTCTTCAGAGGAAGGAGGCTAATTATTTGATGATTTATCTGTACACTTTCTATATGTTCCACCTTTGCTGCAATACTTTTGCTAACCAGCGAGGCTACGCGGGGATAATTTTCATCTTGTAACCAATAATACCCCTGCAGTTTGACCATCTTGGGCCCAACTTCCTGCAGGCATATTACGTCTGGCTGCATCGGTGCCGAGTTCATGTAATTTTGGAGTGCTGCAGCGCGCTTGTGAAAAGTGCGACAGTTTCCACTGCCGAATCTCAGTTGTTCTGCCCTTTTCATTACTATTTTTTGGCCATGCTGCATGGTCGTGTCCGCGCTGTCGCGGCCCGTTTTGGATGGTTTGTCACTAACTGGGGTGGAGAGGGGGCGTTTGTTCAGCGACCTCTGCAAGCCTCCCACGGCTTCGTTAACATACTGCCTCTGAATTTTCAGTTCTTCTCCGACGAACGTTTTAATTTCTGCCATGAAATTGGCTAAAAGTTTCTTGAAATCAGCTATGCTTTCCCTGTTTTTAGAACCTGGGTCTGCACTTGCTTTATTAGTTCACTGCTTTGCGATTGGGTAGTGGACGTTTCCTCGCCCATCCCTTCGCTAGTTTCTGTGGTTTCCCCAACGTCGGTTGCACCTCGCGCCTCTTTCTTGCCCTCAGTGGGGTTGCCTACCGACCCTGAGCTTTGTAATTTTTTAATTGCATTTTCAAATTTTGTCTCCAATGATTTGATTGCCAGTTTATACTCTTGGCGTTCTGCTGCCATTTGATTCCTAAGCTGTTTAATTTCTTGTGTTAATCTTTTGTTCTCCTCTATAATTTTCCTGTACTGATGGAGATCACTTGGTGGAGCATTGGGAGGCGCTGGACCCGCCCAGCTCGCCTTGTTTAGTTGGTTGGCTCGTTGTTCCTCAGTAGTCAGGTCAGCTGCTGCTACTTCTTCCTCTCCTTTCCCGGCATGGGTGGAGCTTTTCTCGCCGCTGCTACTTGATGTTTTCTTCAAGTTTGGTTTGCCAGGGGCCTCCGCCGGTATGCTGCCGTTATTTGGTTGTTGCTGGGCGCTTGCCCTTGATCTCGATCTTGATCGCGATCTGGATCTGGATCTGGATCCCTGCCGCTTCTGTTGCGTCACATCCTCTCGGTCCGAGTTGAACCAGCGAGGAGGTTTCTGCTGTTGTTGCTCAAGTTGGGGGAATTCCATCTCCGCGTAGGTCCATTCTGTTTTTCTTCGAGGCATCTCCACCCTTGATAATCGGGGAGCTACATTTTTCAGTTTCTTTCTGCACGATCTGTCTCCCGTCGCGTGCTCCTCACCGCATATGGCGCAGTTCGGGGTACATTGGTGCCCTTGGTTAGAATCAGATGTCCCACACTTGGAGCAGACGTTGGCGTTTGGGGTCGGGCACACATCGGTTCGGTGTCCAGTAGACCGACAGATCTTGCAAACTTGTACGGTAGGCTTGTATGGGTAACAGATAGCCTCTGCACCCATGAAATAAAGCACCTCGGGAGCACGTTGCCCGTAAAGGTTATTATTGCTGACTTCGAAGATCCCAGCATCCTGGCTCTTTCTATATTCACCCCCTGCGTCCGTATTCGTAGGTTTGCCATGAGGTCGGCCTGGGTGGTTCCCGGTGGCAATCCATGAACAATGCCTCGCAGGACGTCCTCTGGGTCGGCCACGTACGCGTTGAAGGGGTGGATCTGTCCTCTGATCTTTTAATTGGCTGATCTCTCTCAGCATGCCCGCCACTTCTTTCGCGTGGTGTGGACATTATTTACGATGTTCTATCCGGGGTGGACCCGCAGTAAAAAGCTGTCCCCTCCAAAAGTGTTCCGGCATGCCTCTATTACTGCCATAGAGAGCTCCGATCCGAGTAGATTTTTCACCATGAGGCCCTTGTGCGGTCTCAGGATAACTTTTATGTCTTCCTCGGGAGAGGCGGTGGCCCGCGGCGTTTCCTGCGTCGGAAATCCCCCTTGGCTTGACTCTCCCTGCTGCGTCCACGGGCGGGTTGCCCGGTGACTCTTCATTTTTCTTTTCCATTCCCTTCTCGGGCTCTTTTTGGGTTTTTTTACTGTTCTTTTTTCGTCTGCGTGAAAGAACGGTGTGCCAGCCGTCCTCCGTCCACGTACGAGAGAGACCCTCGTCGTCGTCTTTCTCATTATCGAGAGACGCGTCGCTGGACGCCCGCGCTTCGTTACTTGACTCCGCCTGTTGTGAGACGCTACTCGCGTCGTTTGGATGATTCTCCGACTCCGAGATGGGCCGGGAAGTTCTTCGTCGACTTCCATGTGGGCGAAGAATCGTTAGGCGTCCTTATGCATGCTCAGCAGATTCAGGGGAACGGAACTGCCTCCGTTTTCCGCTGCGCTAGGCATATATAGTCCGAAAGTGAGGTAAATGTCGCTCACCTTTGGCATCTGACTTGGCCAGAGAATGTCCAAAAAGTGCGTGTATGTTGTTAGCAGCCCACGCACACACACTCGTCGCCACACCCCGCACGTGCGAGCGTCCCCGCGCCGCCGACCGAAGCCGTTGTTAGGGTGAGCTGCGTCCTGTGCACCTAGTTCATTCCGATGTTGTTACTTTCTCGTTGAAGCGGGTCCAGGTCCCAGAATTTGGTGTCCCTTCGAATCCTCGCAACTTCACAAAAAGAAGATGGACTTTTCAGGTGGGCTTGGGTGAAATTTCCGCATGAAAGCGTTTCAAGAAGCGGAGCGCAATGTGAGCACGTCCTCACTGCTCTACGCCACCTGGTGGTTCCTTCCGTTCCTGAAGCGCTGTGCGGTATATGCATCAATAAGAACAGACGTATGTTACCCTATTACTGGGGAGCCACGCCTTGGCGTTTCTCTCCTCAAACGACGACACCCTGAATGAGTGCACATCGAGCACTAGTGTTTATTGTGTGCTTGTCGATACCATCTTTGGCGGGATTCGTCATGTCATGTGTGCAGGTGTATAATGAATACTTCAGCTATCCCTAAGGTTTCATTATGATCGTGGAAGTTGGTTGTAGGGATGGAGGTGTGCCACCCGTCGTCGACATTGGTGCATCCACGTCAAACGGTGCTATAGCTGCCAAACACCAATATACATGGTGCAAGCCCTCACATATCAATGTGCAATAAACAATCATTTACTTATTGAGCGCACGTTTCACTGTCGTCTTACATCAATTCCTAAACGGAGTGATCGACCATGTATTTCCGAGCAAGTACAATCGCTTGGACACTGCCTGTTTGTCAACCTCTTCAGCGACAGCTTACCACTCTCGCGTAGTAGACTACATGATACTCAGTACCATTGCCTTTTTTACAGCGATACTGTATGTGACCCGTTAGTTGCATGTCTTCATGTTCGCCAACAGGAAAGCCCCTGCATCCCCTAGTGAGCAGTGTAAGAACTAATGTATAAACAAAATTTATTCCCTGGGCTCGATTTGAACCCGGTGCAAGCCACCGCCACCGCCGAGAGGATCCTTCCGTTCGCGTCGCCGAAGCAGAAAGTCATCGCGGCCGTGAAGACGCACTTGTATGCCTATCTTAACCTTTTTTTTCCTCATATGTAGCAGAATCAAAATACCTAGGCAGATACACTCAAATTTCGAACTATGGACTGTGGTAGTCTACGGGACTTTTTAAGGACTACTCGCCTTAATCCAACTTTATGAATGACTCTTTTGTGCATATATGTGTGTTTGTGGCTGTACGTGAGTAGCAAGCCAGGCGATAAAACCAGGGCTAACATGTCCGCAAGTATCATTAAAAATTGCTATCTATTTGCCTGTATATCTACGGTGAACCTTTCTTTTTTTCTGGAACGCGAAGATTTTATCAGAGAGAAATGCTCCTTTTCAATCTTTGTGATGATGTATTTATTACTTGGTGCTTGATGGATTTAACAATGCGCACACGCCTACGGTGAACTACAGTGGCGCCATTCAAAAGGTTTCAGATTAAAAACAGAAGAAAATGCATGTGTGCAAGAGAGCCGAAATTTAAGTCAACACGACTCTTTTTTTTTATTATCATTGTATCTAACTTTCTGTAAAACATTCCGCAAACTTACGCATAGGAAAGCGAAAGGGTAAAACACTTTCTTGCCTGTAATTCGATTTCATCATGCCGTGATTCTTTGGCTAGCTAAGAAGCCCCACAGCTTAGCTTTCCAGCTTTAGTGCTGCGTCCAATTTTCAGCTGGGGAAACACAGCGCAAAAAAAGAAAGAAAGGCGACGACGAGGGAACACGGTGCTCGTCCAGTGTACGGTGTTCCTTCGTCTTCGTCCTTTTTTTTTGCGCTGTGTTTCCCCAGCCAAGCAAGTACCAACTCACCCAAATCAAGGTCTCGTCCAAAGTTCGTCTTCCCGAAATAAAATCTATCTCGGAGTTTCTCTCCATCTTCACTTGGCTTGTATTATTCCTGTAAGCAAATAACCCAGTATTCGAAGCACATCTTCTTTCTACTTCCTTCAGTCTTGAAAGAAAATGTGATACCCGAAAGATATTGCTTCGTAAGGCCCTGCGTCCCCAACAAATGAAAGTATCACGTGTGTGTAATCGCACGGCCGCGCGACATATGGCGCATTCACACTGAGACATTCGGCGGCGAAAGAGCGCGGAATCCGCTTCGGCGACAGCGAGATCCGAAGTCCTTTCCGCGCCGATCAGTTGAGGACCAATTTTTGCGGCAGCTGCCGCCGGATTCCCTCACCGCAAACAATCGGAACGCGAGTCGGACATTCGAAAAATGGTGGCGCGTTTGTGATATCCAGTCGTCGAAGCCCGTAGCGACAGCGAAGCCATAGAAAGATAAAAGAGAGAAAAAACATAGACAGAGATAGAAAGAAAGCGATTGAAAGAAAGAAAAAGAGGAAAATAGAGAGGAATAAAGGGAATAGAGGCATAAGAAGATAGAAAGACATAGAAAGAGATAGAAACAGGCACAACAGACATAGCAAAAAACTGAGCAAAACAGAAAGAGAAAGATAGAAATAAAGAAAAGGAGAGAAAGAAGGAGAGAGAGAGAGAGAGAAACAATGGGAACAAAGAAAATAAAGCTAGAAACAGCGAGAAAGAGAAAGAAAGAAATATAAAGAAACAGATACATAAATAGATTAAAGAAACAGAGGGGAAGAGAAATATAAAGAGAAACTAGAAAGACAACCCAGCTGCGCTCTTCCTTCAGGCTTGGCACCAATAGTGCGAAGCTCCCATAATTTTATATAGACGCTCACTTTGCTTGAGACTCGTGAATATACATATATATGATCGGTCCGTCAAAGAAAGAAGCCATGAAAATCGGTTGAATGTAGTCATCCTTGCCGTTAGTTATGAGTACACAACGTCGTAGGTGCAGTTACGTTAAAATAGACAAAACGTGCCAGGTCGCTTTCTTCTCAACCAGGAGGAGACTTTAGTGGTGCCCGGAACGCATCATGCTGATAGCTGAGCCGAGGAATGACAATGCAGTTGCCGCCGTCTCTTGTACTTAGTCGTCATTTATAACGGTGGTAATTATAACCTGACTTACCAGGCTAAACCTTATCTGCCCAGCCGCCATCGTGAATTGGAGGGTGGGCAATTTTCCCTAAGGCAGCGTCGAGAAAGAACTGCGCCTTCGCTCTGTGACGGAACGTTGAATTAGCGTGCGACGGACCATGCAGAGGTCAACCGTCGGTTTTCTCCGCGCGTCTGGGAGGTCACATAGCGCTTTGGGTAAATAATAAGTGGCCGTTCTTTGTTACATTGTCAGTTTGGTCTGTATTAACGCACTGTATGACAAAGCTCAGGAGGGTATAAAATTTTTACGTCTCCGCTTGGGAGCATGTGAGGGGGATAATATGTAGAGCAATTGGGTGAGTGAGTGAGTGAGTGAGTGAGTGAGTGAGTGAGTGAGTGAGTGAGTGAGTGAGTGAGTGAGTGAGTGAGTGAGTGAGTGAGTGAGTGAGTGAGTGAGTGAGTGAGTGAGTGAGTGAGTGAGTGAGTGAGTGAGTGAGTGAGTGAGTGAGTGAGTGAGTGAGTGAGTGAGTGAGTGAGTGAGTGAGTGAGTGAGTGAGTGAGTGGGAAAGTGTGTGGGAAAGTGTGGGAGTGCGTTTGAATCAGTGATACAGGGAGTGCATGTCTACGTGTCAGATACCGTGTGTGAATATGTGAATACGTGATGAGTTAAGTATGTGTGTAGTAATGGTACACACGAATGTGTTACCACACGAACAGATGTTTTAGCTAGGATGTACGTGTATGTGTAGCCTAAATATCTGTGCGTGCGAGTGAGCGCATGTCGGCGTGTCAGCTTGTGTGCGTCTGTGAAGAGTTCGTGAGTGGCGGAACAAGTATGTGCGTTCATGCTTGTGAAAGAGGAGGAGAGAGAAAAAGCGTGTTTGTGGCCATGACAAAACCTCCAGCATCCTCGTTTAATCACGTAGATTGTCTTCCTGTTTACGCCTTCCCTCTCTTTGAGAATACTCCTTTCCTGCGTTTCTTCGCCGTTGTTCAGTAGCATTGACTTCTCACGAAGGCCTGTTGCTTTCCCCATAATGAACATTTCTTTCGCTTCTATCACCACGGTATCTTAGAAGACCCTATTCACTTGAATCACGCCCATAAGGATCGAAGCGACGGTATATAGCTGCGTCGTAAACTTCGAAGCATTCTGTGGGCGTCGGTCGTAACTGGAATGACCCGACGCGACGACCCGAGGAGCGCCTTTAGAGACACCACCGGCTGTTTCATTAAGACGCAGTTCACATTACCTTGAAAGGAAAAAAAAAGCAGGAGTGGGAGGGAATAGCGAGACCAGATGGAGTTGACATAAATGATGAAGTAATTTCCTGAAAACACAGAAATAGAAGGGAAGGCGCGATATTGAAGCAACACCGCTTATGGCACTGGGTTGGATGACACATTGTGTAAAAGTGAGATATAGCTTGCCTGAACCTTCTCCATATGGAAACTGTGATCCTCCCTTGCTGTGTTATTCTCTGTCTTTGCAGTAGTTTGTCGTTTCAGCTATTTCTTGCTTATTTGGGTAGGTTTAGTGCCAGCTTTTTTGTTGCTTACAGGAAAGGCGATGCTAGTCATGAGCGATACTCTGGAAGTAATCCTCTGATCATTCCATCACCGCGTTATTTATGGCGGCGGGAGTAGTTGCCATGCCGCGAACGTTTCGCTGAATATGAGGTCCCTGAAGCGGCGAAAATATATGCACTATATCGGCTTATCTCGGGCCCGACAAGGGGCGTTTATTCGGTCGCTAACGGTGCGGGTTATCAATTCTCATGCGCTGAGGTAATTACTAGGTAACGCCTGTACTTTCTTTGTAGCGATAACGGCATTACTCATTTTCTGGTTCGTGACTGGCAGTGTCCACATCCTTCTAACGACAAACTCATAGTGACGGCTGCCGTAACATTTTTCCCGCCGATATAGATTACATATTTGGCTATTTCAGGTTTTATGTCACTGGGCACGTACAGCCGAGGAGCTTTAGCTGCTATCGCACGTAACAATAATTACCTGTACTTTGGCTCGCAGTATCGTCTTTATACTCTCTGCATGTGCACACTGCTCGCTCGGGCACCAAATAAAAGGGCCCTTGGACTTCATCACAGAGGCCTCAATATGTAAGGGTGATTGATTTGCACGCAGACACAGTCGGCAAAATCTGCTCTTGCGGCAAGCGTGAAATCATAAAAGCATTGCGTTATGGCTAATTTTTGTGTTCCTCGTACTGGCTGCAATAAAGGCATTTTACGAATATGAAGAAGTGACGAAGTTAAGGCGATCACAGGAATAAAATGGATTCCGGTGGCGCAGGATAGGGTAACTTGGTGATAATTGGTAGATGTCTTCGTCCTGCCGTGGACGTTAAATAGGTTGGTAAGGACGATGACAGCGTAATTACAGCGACTACTTCGCCAATACTGATTCGATGTGAACGGGAGCTTAGAGAAGCCATCATTTTGATCGGAGTATGTTATGCGTGGTTTATGCTGCGCTTTGTTTTTAGATGTCGTTAGTTGGGCTGGTGCGTATAAATGCCTCGTTTGTGCGTTTCGTTTTTTTTTTCTCCTGTTTATTCCAAGGACTCCGTTCGTGTTGGCTTTTTCTCTTTCTCTTTTCTTTCCTTTCTTTTTTTTTTTGCCGCCCGACAGTTCATCGTGAGTCCTAACATCGAGAATTGTTATTTGTAATGGAATACTTTGCGTGCTCCAGAAATTCTGGCGTCGTACCTGCCTAACCGCGCTAGAAAACACTCATATCGCGTCGAAAATAAAGCATACCAAACACCCATCACAAACCTTATTCCGCAGCAAACATCGATTCGGTATTGATTTCACGAGGTAGGAGTTCCGAAGGAGATGACACACAGTACAAAGACGTCTCAGACAAAAGCCCTGGTTGATGCAACTGTAATCATACAAGGTGTACCTTAACACATATGTACATTGCGCATAGTGCAAGTACTAGATTGCCGACGCAGTCGAAGAAATTGAGCCCTCGACCGAAAATAGCTCCGTCATCTCTCTCTCTCTCTGTCTCTCCCATCTTTCCACTCCCCTTCCCTTTCCCCCGGCGTAGGGTAGCCAACCGGACTGCTGTCTGGTTAACCTCCCTGCCTTCTCCTTTTCGTATTCCTTCCTTCCGTAATCTCTGCCCCGGCAACTCCTGAATTTCGGTATCTTCATCCCAACATCTTTAGTGAGAACTCCTTACCACTTCGCCCGAAAGCTTAGGCTTGTTTCTTAAGCAGCAGGTCTTCTAAATCAACCCTGACCGTGGGTTCGAGCCAGCGACACAGCGAGGGATCAGAGAGTGCGTACTCCCAAGTGGGCGCACCCCGGCGAAGTATACTTCCACTGCGGCCTTTATTACCACTACGCCTCCGTTCTTTTCGCCAACCCAGGTCGCCACTTCAGCATAATTAATCAGCCTGGAGGTCGCGCACTTGGCTCGGACTCGGTCGCCGTTGCTCAACCTGATCAACTGCGCTGCCATGGTAACGACAGCAAAAAGGAGACGGGCTGCTCACATTACACGCGCACTCGTTGAGGACAGTGATGAAAAAGCGCGTGGGATAAAGGTCTCTCGCTTACGACACACGAACGTTAAGCAAAGGTCACTGAGCTTGGCGCGGTGGCGACATACAATTAAAGGCTGCGGGCTGCTACTCGTTATGTTTACGCTGTAAATCAGTGCACTCACGTGCAGACCCGCCGCGGTGGTCTGTTTGTTATGGTGCTCGACTGCTGACACGAAGGTCGCAGGATCGAATCCCGACCGCGACGGCCGCATTTCGATACTCTTTTTTTTTCGATATTCTGCATTTCGATGCAGGCAAAGGGCTAGAGGTCCATGTATATAGATTTATTTTCACGGTAAAGAACTACAGGTTGTCAAGTTTTCCGGAACCCCATACTACGGATGTACCTCATATTCATATCGTGGTTTTGGGACGTTAACTCCAACCATTGTAATCGAACTGTTCGTCCGCAAGTTAAGCGTGATAATTAAGCGTGGTGGCTGACGTGGCGCTCGTTCGAGGTAGTGCAGGGTGTCGTTGTAGTGGCGCTCCATGAACTTGCGGCTATAATCGAACACACTCAGCATTTCTCTATACGGCCTCCGTTTTACTAACACCAAGATCGAAATCTGCCTAAGGGAAACGGCAGTCACTCCTTATGAATAATGCACGCCGCATACACGTCATCTCTATATCACTGCTTTCCACTCCGACGGGTGCTTCATTAAACTCTTCCTTGATATTTTATTCCCTTCGATAAGCATGACCCATTCTCTATCGATCCCCATATTCATCGTCTTCGTTTGCCCTGCTGAGATTCACGCCCATTCTGTACGATCGATGGTGGAGACCCATTAATTACTTCAGCGCGAACTGCAGCGTCACCTTTACGGGTCGGTAACGTTCAATTACGGAGGGTAAACTACCACGCTTGCGCTCCTGTGAGACCAAGTAGAGACTGGCGCGATTGTGATGGCGGTGCCGCAATTAAGACAAGAATGGGTGTTCGTGAATAGTAAAAGAGACTCATCGATGTGTAAAACCGTAATGTCCGCGGGATGCCGACACACGTACGTCAAGTCACAAAAATTGTTAAGCTAAAAATGGACGCATGCTCCGCTAGAAGTGATGATGATTTTCCCTTCTCCAGTGTACCCCCTTTGGACGTTTATTTGTATGTTTTCACGATACACTAAAGACGTTGGCAATCGGAGCTAGACCTGTGTCTAGACGTCCGTGTTTCATTCTGCGCTGTGTTAACTACGCACCGCTTGAAATTGACTCACCAACTCGCCCTAGAGTCCGTCCTTCTCAAGCTCTAAACCGGGTGTAATCGAGCACCTTATACAGAAGCCCAAGATTCTTGAAACAGGACCGAATGCGTTGATGGTACACAGAGCAACGAAGGCCTTGCGAGTGTATCTCAAGTCCATCGGTCTCTGCTATGGTATGCTGACTTAGATATGGACCTCCAAGTGTGTGCGCAACTACTTCTTTCTTTCTCTATACAATTCTATATCCCCTTTATTCCATTTATTCTTTGCCCCAGTGCAGGTAGCAGTGCAGGTAGCAAACTTTACGTGCACCTGGGTAACTAACCTGCCTGTAAGAGGTGATTCCTTCCTAACAACTTTCTGCTGCTCCCCCCCACCCCTCCTATGTAACCACCTATATTGGTTGCCCCACCCCCAATGAAATGTCGGCGCCACCCCTCCTCCCCGTCTTTCCTTGCTCTTCTTTCTCTCTCTCTTTCTTTATATTTTAGTTCATACGTTCCGATTTCGCTCTTCTGCCTATTATGAACACAAAGTTCATTGCTTTTCAAGAAAGCCTCCCGCTAAGAGATGTGACAGCGCTCTTTCGCTGACATGACGTTTTTCGCGCGAATATATTATGCGATCCATAGGGGCGTCATAGGCCTCGCTTGGTGACCCCCTTTCGCTTCGCTTGACTTCGGATTCGCTTTGGCTTCCACCATCTCTCTGTGGCTATCTCGGAGGGACCTGCGTGCGCACTGATTTTTGAGCGGGAATTCAAATAGACTGGTATAAGGCAGATGAACTCTTAAGCGTACCGCGGCCACAGCGGGTGTGGGCGCTTCGAGAAGACAGATCGATAATATATTCCTTACTCCGCCGATGCTGAAACGTTTGAGCTATGGCAAAAAGCAAACAGCTATCTCATTCTTCGTGCTTCGGTAGTGTGCACGGCTTCGTAAATTGATCACACCGGTAATAAAAAGCAACAAATAAAGTTTATAAGGGAGTTGCCTGTTGAGGCGTACGCTTGCTGAATATAATAACGTTTGCGATAAATCAATTTAGAATGCCGGGATAAATTGATCATGGCGTTGTAAACCGAAGATAACGCAGTTTGGGAGTCTCTCTCATTTGCTTGCTCTTGTTTTTGTTTTGCTTTTTTTTTAGACATTGGCTGTCAGGCTTCAGGTTACGGCAAAGAGCGCACGTCTTCAAATTAAAATTGAATGACTTGCCGGAAGTTGATATCGCATTTCGGTACTCTTGCCATAAATCATCTGCAGAGAGCGCCGGCTCTAAAAAAAAAGAGAAAAAGTTTGCTCAGCTTCTCTCGGCCGTGCGAGGAAGGCAAGGTAACGAGAGCTCTTCGTAACTCTGTCCTTTGTTATCCAAGAATATGGAATAAGCACAATTTTTTCACTATTATTCCGCATCGTTTTCGGTGGCGACACATGCTCTTCAACATGTACCTGAGATATCCACGTTGCATGGAGTTGTGAAACTCCATTATATGTTTTATGAGTGGATTTATCGATCGGGATATCGACCAACCGATCAACTGATTGATTGAATGATTGTGTGCAGTTATTTTCTCAACAAGTAAAGTCTGATTAAATATGAAATTAATGATTGATTGAGTGATTGATTTGTTGGTCGTATAGTGCAAAATATTCGCAAAAAGTACAGCCTGTAGCCGGCAAGCTGTCAACTTTAACATAAATGAAGGCTGATGATAAGCTCAAGTGATTGCGTACTTCTTTTTTTAAGTTATTTGGTGTTAACACACGCTGCAAATGTAGCAAATGTAGAATAATATAGCGATGACAATTGAAAATTTAGTACAAAAAAACTTAGTTTATGCATCGGTGTGCGCAATATTAAAAAAACTACGAATATTGCTTGTTTACAATTAAGGCAGAGTTCGGCGTTATGAAAGACAGTTTGCCCTCTGAATAATCCGAATTTGTTTTGCTTGTTCCCACGTGGAAACACAGGATGTTTAACTTCGCGACCCAAGTTTTAACCAGGGATAAGCAGTAATTTAATGCTGCCGGTTCCCGTACTCATGAAATGAAGCATGCCTCTTGACTAATCCTGTTTTCAAAACGAAGCCAGTTTAGCGCGAAATTTAAATGAACGTGGTGTAACTTCGTAACGAGAGACTGTAACTAACCAAGTTTGGTTTTCTCCTCTCTCTATTCTTTTTTGCCATAGAAACATGCCTAGAAATGTCAGCACTCTGGTTAATGTTTGTAGCATCAAGTTATGTCTATTGCAGATTCATCCTCTGTCGCTTTGAAGAAGAGAAAACAGGCAACGCATGATTTATTTTTGTTTCATCTTTTTCAAAGCATTCAACTGATTCTAGCTTTGAAAGATTAAAAAAAAATTCTTGTTAGCTATCAAAGTCCCTGACACCAAACCCTTGATTCTAACGAAACAAATTACGAAACTACGCGAAACTCGTCAAACTATTCTAGTTTGGTCACGACACGAAACCCTTTTTGCGGACGAATGGAGGAGCTGCAGAACTAACAGTACAAAAGAAGATAAACAGCTCGTAAGTAGTCTTAAACTTTTAACAGTTCTCCCTCAATTTTGTTCATCATGCATGCTGCCAGCTTTATCATTTCGGACATACGTGCTGTCATGAACTAATGAAGGTTCTTTGAAGTCGGGTCAGAAAAAAAAAAAAACCTACAACGCAGTAAAGCATATCGGAATGGAAGAGCGAGCGAAAATTTCCTGCTTTGCTCAATCACTTTTCGAACCGGCAAGCTTTCCCCTGCAGCAGTGGTGCCCTTGCCAATTTACAAGGCGTTACCACTCCAGAATATGTCATTGCTGTCCTCCTTCTCGTTCTTCTTGTTCATGTTGTTCTTTGCGTTGTTCTTCTTCAGCGATGCACTCATGATGGCGAAGTAATTACATTTCCAACACAAACAGCACCCACTTTTAGCGGCTTCGCTTTCTTCATTTTACTGCGAACTTTTGTGAGCCGACTCTTTCTTTGAGCGTTTCCTTCTGATAGCGATTTTTTTTAATTGACTGTTCACTGTTGTCGCAGGCTTGGGTAGCTGCCGAGTTCCCCATGGCAGTCTCGATAAATCATTTAGCTAAGTGCGCATTCAGCGACCCCTCACCTCTTGAAACAAAGCCTCGCGGTTAAAGCCGGACAGTTCCGACATTTCGCAATTACATCGACCTGTAACGGAATGCTTTATTAGTTTTATAGCTCTGATACTGTCTAATATCCGGTTTCTCGTGGCTATTTGTTTGTTTGTTTGTTCGTTTGTTCGTTAGTTAGTTAGTTAGTTAGTTTGTTTGTTTGTTTGTTTGTTTGTTTGTTTGTTTGTTTGTTTGTTTGTTTGTTTGTTTGTTTGTTTGTTTGCAGTTTCGCTGAAATTTAAATACCTTTCAGAGCGCAGGATGAACTTCTGGGTGGACGTTTCCAAGCTTTGTGTTTTGGAGACGAAACATAAAAAGAAAACAATGCTGTCTAATTAGCCTGTGACGAAGAACGACGCTTTGGGAGGTGCAGCAGGGTTTTCGTAATTGATGCGTTTTCTTACAACTTTTTGCCTGGGACGGCTGATTTGTCCTCACGGTGTTGCGCACGAGATTGTTACGTCTATTTCTTACAGTGGCGGCCGCACTTTTACGCGGGAAAAGGGAACGCCTTCTTAGTAAATGAATGCAATACAATTAGTTTAGTACACCTGCACTGCTTTGAACGACTGTGCTCTAGTGACAGAGCAAGAGTTGTCATAGACATGTAGTCGCCGAGCTGTATTTGGCGGCGAAGCATTCTTTAGGCTAGATTGATCTTTCCATGTAACGTATGGGCACGTAACGTACGGTTTAACTACCACATGTATGTGGCAACTGTTTCCCCGTCACTGCTACTTAGTTATTATTGTGACTGGCCCCTTCACTGCAGTCAGTTCCGCAACCCATTGTTCCCTAACCATCGTAGCTATCTTTAGCGTACGGCGCATAGTTCTGCGCAGCTGCCTATGCCGTTTACAAGCTGTTGAGATGTCGCCGTTAAGAATTGCCTAACGGTTGAGCTATATACGAAATGCACTGTCTTAATATCGTATACACTGTCGCAGAAGGTAACGATAAACATAAAATTATCGAGCCGAGGTAGCCTATGTACGAAAGGGCCCACAGCTAAAGAAAAAAAAAAACACTCTAACTGAAACACACAACTTAGCTTGCAGATGTGAACGTGATTCTAGCGAAGTCATTGGGTGGACAGAACTGCCCATTCGGCCGTTCCGAATGCGAGCTTCCTACATGCGCAGTGCCATTTCTCTT